>NC_053027.1:553247607-553492210 GCF_003073215.2 Triticum urartu | reverse complement strand
TTGGTTCCATTGGTGCTTCCTTCGGGTCGGTCGTGCACGCCCTGGCGATCGGCTTGTGTTAGTTTGACGATGTGGATCGGTTAGGCTTCCCTGGCAACGATTGATGGAAATATGCCCTAGAGGCAATAATAAAATGGTTATTATTATATTTTCTTAATCATGATAAAAAATTATTATTCATTATAGAATTGTATTGACTGGAAACCTAAATACATGTGTGGATACATAAACAAATACCGTGTCCCTATTGAGACTCTACTAGACTAACTCGTTGATCAAAGATGGTTAAGATTTCCTAACCATTGCCATGAGTTGTCATTTGATAACGGGATCACATCATTAGGAGAATGATGTGATGGACAAGACCCACCTGTTAAATTAGCATAATGATCGTTTAATTCTATTGCTATTGTTTTCTTCATGTCAAATACATATTCCTTCAACTATGAGATTATGCAACTCCCGGATACTGAAGAAATGCCTTGTGTGTTATCAAACGTCACAACGTAATTGGGTGATTATAAAGATGCTCTACAGGTATCTCCGAAGGTGTTTGTTGAGTTGACATAGATCGAGATTAGGATTTGTTACTCTGAGTATGAGAGAGGTATCTCTGGGCCCTCTCGATAATACACATCATAAGTTTGCAAGCAAACGACAAAGGAGTTAGTCACGAGGTGATGTATTATGGAACGAGTAAAGAGACTTGCCGGTAATGAGATTGAAGTAGGTATAAAGATACCGACGATCGAATCTCGGGCAAGTAACATACCGACAGACAAAGGGAATTGTGTATGTTGTCATAACGGTTCGACCGATAAAGATCTCCGTAGAATATGTGGGAGCCATTATGGGCATTGATACGTCTCCAACGTATCTATAATTTTTGATTGCTCCATGCTATATTATCTACTGTTTTGGACTATATTGGGCTTTATTTTCCACTTTTGTATTTTTTTGGGACTAACCTATTAACCGGAGGCCCGGCCCAGAATTGTTGTTTTTTGCCTATTTCAGTGTTTCGAATAAACAGAATATCAAACGGAGTCCAAACGGAATAAAATCTTCGGGAACGTGATTTTCTCACCGAACGTGATCCAGGAGACTTGGACCCTACTGCAGGGATCAAAGAGGAAGTCACGAGGGTGGGGGGCGCCCCCCCTAGGGCGCGCCCCCTGCCTCGTGGGCCCCTCGGTGCTCCACCGACGTACTTCTTCCTCCTATATATACACACGTACTCCCAAATGATCAGAACAGGAGCCAAAAACCTAATTCCACCGCCGCAACTTTCTGTATCCACGAGATCCCATCTTGGGGCCTGTTCCGGTGCTCCGCCGGAAGAGGGCCGTCATCACGGAGGGCTTCTACATCATCCTAGCCCCTCTGATGAAGTGTGATTAGTTACCTCAGACCTTCGGGTCCATAGTTAGTACCTAGATGGCTTTTTCTCTCTCTTTGAATCTCAATACAAAGTTCTCCCCCTCTCTCGTGGAGATCTATTCGATATAATCTTCTTTTTGCGGTGTGTTTGTTGAGACCGATGAATTGTGGGTTTATGATCAAGTCTACCTATGAATAATATTTGAATCTTCTCTGAATTCTTTTATGTATGATTGGTTATCTTTGCAAGTCTCTTCGAATTATCCGTTTGGTTTGGCCAACTAGATTGGTAGTTCTTGCCATGGGAGAAGTGCTTAGGTTTGGGTTCGATCTTGCGGTGTCCTTACCCAGTGACAGAAGGGGTAGCAAGGCACGTATTGTATCATTGCCATCGAGGATAACAAGATGGGGTTTATTTCATATTGCATGAATTTATCTCTCTACATCATGTCATCTTGCTTAAGGCGTTACTCTGTTTTTAACTTAATACTCTAGATGCATGCTGGATAGCGGTCGATGAGTGGAGTAATAGTAGTAGATGCAGAATCATTTCGATCTACTTGTCACGGACGTGATGCCTATATACATGATCATGCCTAGATATTCTCATAATTATGCTCAATTCTATCAATTGCTCAACAGTAATTTGTTCACCCACCGTAGAATACTTATGCTCTTGAGAGAAGCCACTAGTGAAACCTATGGCCCTCGGGTCTATTCCCATCATATCAATCTCCATCACTTTAATTTTGTTTTGCTTTTTTACTTTGCTTTTACATTTTACTTTGCATCTTTATACCAAAAATACCAAAAATATTATATCTATCAAATCTCACTCTTGTAAGTGACCATGAAGGGCTTGACAACCCCTAATCGCGTTGGTTGCGAGTAGCTATCGCTTTGTGCAGGTACGAGGGACTTGAGCGTGGGCTCCTACTGGATTGATACCTTGGTTCTCAAAAACTGAGGGAAATACTTACGCTACTCTGTTGCATTATCCCTTCCTCTTCGGGGAAAACCAACGCAAGCTCAAGACGTAGCAGGCATCCAGGTTCCGCTATTGGTTACTTACCGGAGAGGTGTCTCGGTCATGTCTACATAGTTCTCGAACCCGTAGGGTCCGCACGCTTAACGTTCGATGACGATATAGTATTATATGAGTTATGTGATTTGGTGACCGAATGTTCTTCGGAGTCCCAGATGAGATCACGAACATGACGAGGAGTCTCGAAATGGTCGAGAGGTAAATATTGATATATAGGACGATGGTATTCGAACACCAGAAATGTTTCAGGGGTTGCCGGGTACTTATCGGATCACCGAAATGGGTTTCGGGAACCCCCGACAAAAGATATGGGCCTTATGGGCCAAGAGGGGAAACACACCGGCCACAAGGGGCTGGTGCGCCCCCCATATGGGCCGGCCTAAGGAGGAGAAGAAAGGGGAGAAGGGAAAGAAAGTGTGGATTAGGATTCCCACTTCCTTTCCTCCCCCCCCTCTTTCCTTCCCCCTTGGGGAAACATGGCAGGGCCCCTAGGGGCCGGCGGCCAGCCCTAGGACGAGTCCTGGCCTCTCCCCTCCCTCTCCCATCTATATATATATATATATATATATATATATATATGGGAAGGGGCGTCTAGCACACACCAGATCAATTGTTAGCCGTGGCGCGCCCCTCAACCGTTTACACCTCCGGTCATATTTTCGTAGTGCCCAGGCGAAGCCCTGTGGAGATCACTTCACCATCATCGTTACCACGTCGTCGTGCTGACGGAACTCATCTACTATCTCGACGTCTTGCTTGATCAAGAAGGCGAGAAACATCACCGAGTTGAACGTGTGCAGAACGCAGAGGCGACGCGCGTTCGGTACTTGATCAGTTGAAGCACGAAGAAGTTCGACTACATCAACCACGTTGTGAAACGGTTCCGCTTACGGTCTAAGAGGGAACGTAGACACACGCTCCCCCTCGTTGTTATGCATCTCCATGGATAGATCATTACGTGTGCATAGATTTTTTTTCCATGCAACGATACCCAACAGTGACATCATGAGCCAGGTCTATGCGTAGATGTATGCACGAGTAGAACACAAAGAGTTGTGAGCGATGTTAGTTATACTGCTTACCACCAACGTCTTATTTTGATTCGGCGGTATTGTGGGATGAAGCGGCACGTATCGGCCTTACATGTCCACGCACATGAGACCGGTTCCACCGACTGACATGCAACTAGTTTTGATAAAGGTGGCTGGCGGGTGTCTGTTTCTCCTACTTTAGTTGAATCGAATTTGACTATGGACGGTCCTTGAAAAAGGTTAAAACAGCAAATTTGACGAATCACCGTTGTGGTTTTGCCATAGGTAATAACGATTCTTTTTAAAAGCCCGTAGCAGCCACGTAGAACTTACGGCAACAAAATATAGGATGCTAAGTTGTTTTTGCAGGGTATGATGTAATGTGATATGGTCTAAACATAATTTGATATACGTTATTGTATGCGATGTTCATGTTTTGTAAAAAATTACACTATAACCGGCGTCGAGCCTAAACATCCACTAAACAAATCCTGGTGCTCACCTCATCGGACACGCGCAGGTGTGGCAGCTAGCTTAACTTGGCTAACACTACTTACCAGTTGACTGTGACAACCTAGAGGAAAAATATCACTGATGTGAACATACGTATATTAAACCTATCCGGCGTTTAGCCCAAGACTCCAGTCTCCAATCAATTTAAACCCGGGGCTCTCTCAAACAAACATTAAACCTGCCATCAGGCATGCTCTCCTCATCGAGCATGCGGGCGCAGCTAGCTTGGCAACACGTTACAGAAGCAAACGTCCCGCTGGAGTTTGCTTCCACTACGTGCGCCAGAAAATGTTAATAATTATTGATAGTACGCATAAGCTATATATTTCCTCCATTTTTAAATATAAGTCTTTTTAGATATTTCACTGTGAACTACATACGAAGCAAAATGAGTAAATCTACACCCTAAAATATAATTATATACATTCATATATAGTTTATAGTGTAATTTATAAAAAAAACTTAGATTTAGAAACGGAGAAAGTATATGTCTGGACCCTGGCACTGGCCTAAAGTAATGCAATCATGCATTCCTGTTCGGTGCGACGTGTCTATCACCCAGTTAGGTTAATACACAATTATATCCAGCAAACAGAATAACAAACCAAGGGCCTGGACTTGGACCTAGGGAGAGACCATAGGTAGAGTAATGCTTTGCTCCGGCCAGTATAACCTACGACGTGCCCATGTGGACCCTTTTTCCACGGCATGCAAGTTTCCTTCTCCCGGCCGGTCTTGTCAAGCAAGCAAGCGGACCCGCAGAAAGGAAGACCTGCCCAAGTCTCCAGGATACGATCCATTTCCAGCGTCTACTTTAGCTGCCAAAAAGATAATCATGCATGCAAAGCCCATTACACCTTTCGCTGTTGTTAAACCATGGTTTCGCGTCGCCGTCGGCGGTCAGTAGATGAGGCCATGAGAGCAATCCAACAGAGCGACTCATTTCGTTTGCAGCCGTTTGTTTGGGTCGACGCGGACAGAACAAATCGGCCTAACGTGCCGATTCAAACAAACGCGTGTCTGGTTTCGTCCGCTTGTCGATTCATTTCCGAGCCATTTTTCAGTCTGATTTGCGTCGGCGCGGATACAAGATGGACGCGCACGCTCGTCCTCTTTCCTCACCGGGTCCGTTGGTCGGTGGCACATTGGATTCACACCCTCGCCCGCCTGCTACGTCGCCGACGCCGCTGGCCATTTTTTCAGATAAAAATGATACATATATAGTTCTAGCGTACATAGATAAAAAAAATACCACTACTCGTCGCTTTCTGACTCCAACTCGGTAATGTCCTCCTCCGACGTCTGAATGCAGGCGTCAGCATACGCCTCGTCTTCAAAGTCCCAACCCGCCGTTTCTCGTAGCTTCAGTTTCAATTGAGCTGCCTGCTTCCGCGAACGCTTGTCCTCCCGATAGGCGGCTCGCTCCCTCCTCCTCGCGTCCCTCTCCAACCTCCTTTGCTTGTAGAACTGGCGCTCGTCGACGATGTCCTACGGAAAGCCTCCGCGCCACACCATCAAGACTTCACGTCCTTCTCCGCGATGGCGAGGCGACGCTGCCGCCTCCGGTGGACACGACGATCCTCGTCGGTGAAAAACCGCGGGAGAGGCGCCAGATCCTACGCCCGCTGGCTCGACACGTTGCGAAAATTCATATCCCGACGAGGCCTCAGAAGGCGCCACGCCGTCGCGTCGTGCACGCGGGCCGTCCCCTCTGCGGTGTCGAAGATGCCGAGGATGAGACGTTTCTCGCGAAACCAGATCTCGGAGGAGAAGGCGCCGGAGTGGCGCTCGCGGACTCCGTGAAAATCCGAAGTGCCCAGGCGGCGGATCGACATGGTGGCACAGAGGCGGCTAGAGTGGGCGGCGGACAGAGTGTGGAGGGAGCGCCTTCTTTATAACGAGCGTCGGCCGCGGCGCGCGCACGAACCTTTCCCGCGCGCTGGAGCGTCAAAACCAGCGTGCGCTAGGCCGCTTTCCCTCGTGCGCTGGTGCGCCAAAACCAGGGCGACAACATGATTTAAAACGCGCGCGCGGTCATGAAATGAGTCGGGCCGTTAGACGCACTGCCGATCCAAAACTAAAAAAACGAACGACGGGCGGGCGCCGACCCAAACAGACAAAAAAAAATAAAAACGTCGTCCGTTTGGGTCTGTCCGTTGGAGTTGCTCTGAGGGCTTTCTCTTGTCCATCGTCGCAATCAGGGGTGTCCACATAGAGATGGAGAGGGCAAGAGATCCCAGGATCAGGATATGCACATGCGATTCTTTGTGCGCGCCTCTAGCAGAATATGCCTGTTCACGACCGATGCCTCGACGACCGACCGGTCCAAGTTCGGAGAAACGTGCATGCGCGCGTGCGTGCACTTCAGCTAGCAATGCCCGTGTGGTCAAGCACCAAACCGGCGACGTCTTTTCCTCACGTTGTTGTCGTTGCCTCGCGTTCACAGTCCGTCCGTCCGTCGCCGCACGCCGAATGCTGATGAGTATGGCGGCACGAAACGTGCCCGGACTCGTACCGCTACCGTTCTACGGTGCGAGAGGTAGGAGTACTTGCGTACGTTCTCCGGCCGGTGAATTCCAAAGCTAGCTGGCTAGTTTGGCTGGTCTCGGCGGGCGGCCGGACGTGCGTTGGAACTGGCCGGCTCGTGTGGCCGTGTCTAGGCTAGGGCCGGAAACTTCTTTCCGTGGTCTCTGGCCGTGCGTTTCCCCGAGTAGCCTGGGTACACTTGGTGACAGCTCGATCCATGTGAGTACGTTGGTACGCACTATCGATCTTGTCACTTTAGAAGTTGTCGTCTGGTCCCAGTGAATCAGAAAATGATGCCCCGTCAACTTGTTCACACACGAACACGTCATCGTGTACTCTCGGCGTCGAGTGCGATATGCAGGACACGTCGCCGAAGAAGGCTCACCAAAAGCGCGATACCCAAGACAATCCGGCGAACGATTTTGAAGACCCGAAACCCCACGCGGTCAGGAAGGACCCCATCTGAACGCACGGCGGTGATGGGCTGCCCTAGGTCGATTCGCCCGCCCCTAGGACTTCGTACATGGAAGCTCTCTAAAGCAAAGAACACCGATGAACGAGAAGCAGAAAACTAGGGTAGGAGATGAAATTTTGTAGATGGGTTTTTGCGATTGTGTGTTGTTTCAATTGGCCATCAACCCTCATGTATATAAGAGGCGGCTAGACTTACCGTGCAAGAAAAAATTTTAATTCACGTTCAAAACTCTAGTTTGGGTCCAACTAGAAATCCGAACTTTTTAAAACTGTTCGGTTTACAACCTGGCTGCACCTTGCGGGTCAATTTTGTGGCAGTAACAACCTTCGATGAAAATGCGCCCAAAATCATATTTACTCGTTTCGACGAGACGAACAACTTTCATGTTGAACGCTTTTCAATTCAAGGCCATCTCCAGAGCCAAATCGCTCGCGCAAAACAACTAATTATTCACGCAGCTCATCAGACATACCCACATGTGTGTCTGGTCCGGGCGTCATATTTTGCTCAAAGGAGGGTCGCGCTGTGCGGGCTCTAATTTTTGCATACGACCTCGGATTGGGACAATCTTTATATCAAAATCGATCGTTTCGATGAGACGAGACGAAGACAATTGGTGTAGACCAGTCTTCCATATGAGGCCGTCTTGGAGCATAATCAGCCGAAAAGTGTTTTGGATACAAAATCTCAGTACTTCGAACACAATTTCGGCCTTAGAGATGAGATCGGATGGCTATGACCTAAATATCAAAGTTTCTTCTTTCGATGATATGAAACTTTCTCACTTTGAGAACTTTTTCATTTGAGGCCTTCTTTATTATGCTTTTGACAATGCCAAAATATGATGTCAACACAACTGAAAACTGGCGAAGCACGCTCCGATCTCCGGTGTTTGATTTCGTTCACTAGAAGATGCATGCGATGTGACGCTTCTATCCCCATCACTTAAAGAGTTAGAGCTATTGCCACATGACATTCGGTTCAGGTGTTTGCATGCATGCACTAGTAGAAAACAGAGCTGAAAGGATCGATGTAGTTGACTAGAGGGGGGGGGGTGAATAGACAACTAACAATTTTTAACTTTTCTTTACCAAATTAAAGTTTACATCAAAGTAGGTTGTCTAGACATGCAACTATGTGAGCAACCTATATGATGCAACAACAACAAGCACACTAGCAAGTAAGGGAAATAACACAAATAAGCTTGCACAAGTAAAGGTACGAGATAATCAAGAGTGGAGCCGGTGGAGACGAGGATGTGTTACCGAAGTTCCTTCCTTTTGAGAGGAAGTACGTCTCCGTTGGAGCGGTGTGGAGGCACAATGCTCCCCAAGAAGCCACTAGGACCACCGTATTCTCCTCACGCCCTCACACAATGCGAGATGCCGTGATTTCACTATTGGTGCCCTTGAAGGCGGCGACCGGATCTTTACAAACAAGGTTGGGGCAATCTCCACAACTTAATCGGAGGCTCCCAACAACACCACGAAGCTTCACCATAATGGAATATGGCTCCACGGTGACCTCAACCGTCTAGGGTGCTCAACACCCAAGAGTAACAAGATCCGCTAGGGATTAGTGGGGGAATCAAATTTCTCTTGGTGGAAGTGTAGATCGGGGTCTTCTCAACCAATCCCGAGCAAATCACCAAGTTTGATTGGCTAGGGAGAGAGATCGTACGAAAATGGAGTTTGGAGCATTAATGGATCTTTTTGGGGGAAGAGGTGAGTCTTCTTGAAGAAGAAGACCCCTTTATATAGTGGGGGGACATATCCAACCGTTGTGCAACCCGCAACCCGCATCTGGGCGGTATTACCGTAGAAGGAGCGGTAGTACCGCTAGCAGCGGTACTACCGCTGTGGCAAGCGGACATAGGTCAACCAGGGCTGAGGAAGAAGAAGCTCACGCACACAAATGGTACTACCGCCCTGCGGGCGGTACTACCGCTAGTGAGCGGTACTGCTGCTCCCTATAGCCGCTGGACAAACAGAGAAGGGCAATGAGCTGTGCGACAGTCGGAGCGAACGTAGGAGCGGTACTACCGCTTAAACAAGCGGTACTACCGTGCCCTACTGCTGTCCCTACTACCACCCCCTGCGTGGTCTTTTACGAAAAACCCGACACGAAAAATTCGAGACCACAGCAGGGGCGGTAGTACTAGCGGTACTAACAAGAGATACTACCGCCGGTTGGCGGTACTACCGCCCTGGCCGCGATACTACCGTGTAGCACAAGGCACCCCTTGTTTTGCACAACACGGAAATGCCAACAAGCAGGAAGACAGCGAGGGTGCAAGGAAAAAGTGTACGTGATGATTCTGCCCATACTCTTCTGAAACGGATCCCCTCTTGATAGTACGGTTATCCCTACGACTCAATTCCACCGAAAAGAAACGAAGGAAAATAATCCGTCTAAAGTGAAGTCCTCGAGGGGAACAATCGCAAAGTGCCCCTGAAACACTTAGTGCACACGATTAGTCCGCAAACGTATTGTCATCAATCGCCAAAACCACTTGAGGGATAAATATGCCCTTACAATCTCCCCCTTTTTGGTGGATTGATGACAACACGGAATTTGCACAAAAAGTGACTGAAAATAAGCAATCCCCTTCTAACAAAATATAGACGGGCTCCCCCTAGAGATGTGCACCAAGGAATTAGCATGAAAGGCTATGTGCACATCTTTGGGATCAAACTCCCCCTATATTTTGTAGGCAGGCAACATCCTTGCATAAGAAAATAACAACGAGTACAACTAAGCAAGGACGAGCATGAGGGCACTAATATAAATGCTGAGGATGAAGCCTCTCACAATATACTAGGGTACTTGATACTAAAGAGATAGGATAGGGTAGTTCACATCTGTCTTACACCATATGGTCTTGCTCACAGCCGAAAGAAAGCGAACGAAAACGAACGAACACAACGAACACGAGACACGAAAACATGAACACGAGACACGAGAACACAAACACGCCAACACAAGACCTAAGGCAAATCCCTAACTCTCCCCCTTTGGCAGCAAGACACCAAAAGGGACGACACGACCCACGATGGTAGTAGGTCTCCATGGCATCACCAGTCATCCTCCTTCTCCTCCTCCTCAGAGGCCTCTGCAGCACGGAGAGAAGCGCGAACGCCGGTGTCCTCCTCAGTGTCAGACCACGGGCAATGCACTATAATCCAAGACTCCTCATCAGTGATCCACTCCTCAGAGCCATCAGCAACCTCAAGGCCAACCTGTCTCATAATGGCCTTGTCACGACGACGAGCCATCTTGGCCTCCTTGTGAGCCTTGTACCAGCCTTTCGCCTGGAAGCAGAACAGACGCTTCATCTTCCTTTTGAGTTTATTCGCCCAAGAGGGCTCTTCAGATGGGGGCTCATACTCCGGCCCATCATCATCCTCCTCCTCCTCATCAGATAGGACAGTCTCCTGCACAGGAGGTGCCAGAGTAGACGAACTCCACTTCTCCTTCTGACGTAGCTCGATAGTGTCATGAGACACCATGTTGTCTGTGACAAGCTCATCATCTGGAAACTGGGCTGCCCAAGTGTCCTCGATAAGCTGCATAAGATAGGGGCCATAGATGATGCACTTGCGCCCCATGACAGCAGAGTGAAGCTCAGACCACATCACATGTGACACATCCAGCACCTGCTGAGAGCCCTGATGTTCTTGACAGAACAGAAGCATATCCACAAGGTAAGAGGGCACCTGATCCAAGTTGCCAATCCGAGGGAATAGGGAGTTCCGGAAGATCCGATGCATGATGTCTAGAAAGGGCCATAGCTCATAATTAATCTTTCCAGTCTCAGACACCTTCCTGGTAGAATAGGGCCAAAGCTTTTCCTTGTGAGTAGCAGCAACCTCCTTATGAGGGCGAAACCTAAGTGGGGTCTGGGCACCCTCATCATTGTACGTCAAGCTCACCATGAAATCTTTCCATGGTGCGGACAGACGACAACCATTGGTCATCCAAGACAGAGTACGGGTCGGATCATGCAAAAAGTCAACGGTGGCAAAGAACTGGGCCACGAGCTCAGCATCAAAGTCTTTGTTGAAGGTGATGATCCTCTTGATGTCCAACTCCTCACACCTCTGCAAAGCATTCCCAAAGTATGGCAGGTCCTTCTCCATGTGTGTGAGACCGATAGACTTGGCCTTCACAAACAGGTTCTTCTTTTTCTTCAAGACATCATGGTATATTGACTATTGAAACCTGTTCCAAAATGGACGCCTCTGAAGAGCAGGCTCTGGAACCACATGATAGGGATTGTGCTTCATCTTGGTGCAAAACTCCATGGCAGACATCAGATTAGCAGGCTTGCGTCCAGCGGAGATCTTTGATGTTGGAACCTTGGCCCTGCGCTTTGGCGGCTTAGAAGAGACACCCTCACCACCACCAGCAGCAGACCCTGGAGCATCTGACAAGCGAAAGCGCTTGGAACCTGTTGCATGGTCTGGATTCCTGCGACGAGCCTGATGCCCGGAGCTACTACCACCTGAAAGCACATGCACACAAAGGCCACAAAAGCAAGAGAGCATAAGCCAGGGAAGAACGACGGCCAAAAAAAAGAATTAGGTATAGAAATAGGAGCAATAGCATCTCAGGGCGGTAGTACCATGCACCAAAGCGGTAGTACCGCTGTAAGCGGTAGTACCACTAGGGTACAGCGGTAGTACTACTAGGGTACAGCGGTAGTACCGCTAGAGCGGTTGTCAGCGGGCTGACACCTACCGCGGCAAGATTCGGTACTACCGGAGATGCACAAGATCATATTTCTACACCTAATCGACAAACACCCTAGTCTAGCAGTCTCCCAGGTCCTTCCTAAGCCTCGAATCAACAACTAAATCGAGGGATGCAACGAGTATAGCCCCAAAACCTAGATCCAAGAAGGAGAACCAAGAGAGAGAAGAACGGGGGCAATACCGTCATCGATGGCATGAGGAGAGGGTGGGGAAGGATCCCACCAGACGGAAACGAGGGAGCCAGCCTGAATCCGGCAGCCCGACGCCGAGCCTCTGGTTCTTGGGGAGACGCTTGAGAGAGGAGAGGACGAGGGAATGGGGCAAACTTAAAGGGGCGGGAACGGGGCTGTTTGTGGCTAGGTCTCATTATCATCATGAGGGAGTCACCGTAACTCCGGCTCTCCTAGTTGTGTCTAGGCTTAATGATTATTCCCCCTCCCCTCTTGGGGTGCCCTGCGCCTCCTTATATATGTTGAAGGGGCGGGTTACATGTAGAGTCCAACTCGAACTTAAGACTTAACTATTATGTTTTCTCTCCATGGGCTTCTCTCCATGGGCTTTCTTTAACGTTTTGGGCTTCTTAACTGTTAACCTACAATTTGGCTTAACTGTCTGGCTTAACTGTCTGGCTTAACTGTCCGGCTTAACTGTCCGGCTTAACTGTCTGACTTGACTGTCTGCTTAACCTTCTGGCTCATATGACTGTGTCTGCCGGGTTTACATGACTGTATCTACCGGCTTACATGACTGTGTCCGCCGGCTTACATGACTGTGTTCGCCGGCTTAACTTGCTTAACTATTCCCGCTACTTAACCTCTGGTTTAAACAATCTGCCGGATTACCAATGAAATACCAAGTCCCAGCCGGGTCATATCTCCGGCCGGGTCATACCGCGGGGTATATCCCCGACAGGACCCTTTTACCCCGGTTTCAAAAATGAACCGGGACCAATGGGACTCGCTCCTGGCCCACATCCATTGGTCCCGGTTCCAGCCACGAACCAGGACCAATGATGTGGCTATATATACCCCCTCGCCCGCGAGCAGAGCACTCCACTGCTCTATTTTTTCTGACCGGCGTGGGGAGGGCTTTGTGGTGCTCTAGCTCACCTCCTATGCACATGAGGTGTTCGATGAAATGCCCGAGCCACACTACTTAAGCTTTCTCCTCTCCAAGCTCGACCTCCAAACTCCATTTTCCTCAAGATTTGTCTAGATTTAGCGGTTCGTCACGTCCCGTCCCCGTCTTCACCGCCATCGGTCGCCCGCGCTGATCTCGTCGCCGGCACCACCGTGCTGAGCCTCTTGTTATTATCTTCTTTCCAAAAGAAAAAAATTCTTACTTGTATGATTTAGATCAATTTTTTTTGAACCGGGCATTACCCCTTTCCATTACTGCGACATAACGGAAATACATCAAATGTCCAGAGAAAGAGGCGGGAAAGGGGAAAGCGAGTTCAGG
Organism: Triticum urartu; assembly: GCF_003073215.2. NCBI lineage: Eukaryota > Viridiplantae > Streptophyta > Magnoliopsida > Poales > Poaceae > Triticum > Triticum urartu. The sequence goes on along the minus strand of NC_053027.1, from coordinate 553,479,025 downwards.
CATCGCCGGGAAACCCACTGTAAGCACTCGCCATCGAGATTACCTACTGTGGGGCGAAAACCCGGCGACACCATTACATCACAACATCAAACCAAAACTACCAGACTGTTTTAAGTAAGCAAGGATAAAAGGGCCTAATCACCCAACCCACTCAAAACCCGCATAAACAGCTTCCCTCTGAGAGCAACAGCAGCAGGAACCACCTCGTTTGTACTTGGTCTTCTTCATTTGTTCTGGCCTCAGCAGGCTCCCTCATCCCGATGCGCCACGGCACAGATCTGCATCAGTCTTGAAGCATTGCTCTTCAACATGTTCGCTCCATTCCTCAAGTCCTCTGCATCCTTGTGCTGTTTCATCAACCCTGCCCAGTAACAAAGGAGAGCAAAAGTAGAGAAAATGCGTTCAAAAGGGTTTCTCAGAGGTACAAATTTGAATATAACTCTGTTACGACACGTCCAAATCGCCCAACATATGGCAGCAATGCCCACTGTGTAAAAAACTACCCCTTCTGGGAAAAACGAGTGGCACCATACATATGCTTGCCATAGATTATTTGGGCATAAGTCAGTCCCAAACATACAAGCCACTGCTCTCCAAGTTACCCTGGCCACTGGGTAGGTAAAAAAGAGATGCTGGGATGTCTCTTTTGCTGCACAAAAGGAGCATTTTGGATCTTTTTTCCACCCCCTGTGCTTCATTACATCTCTAGTTAAAATAGCATTTTGTGATAGTTGCCACATAAAAATTTGGATCTTCAGAGGTATACTTGCCCTCCAGATCCAGTTATAGTCACACCCCACAATATGCTTTTCCAAGAAAGTGTAAACTGAGCGGGTGGTGAAATAAGTTTTAGACCCCAACCCCCATTTGATTTTGTCATCCTCACTAGAAACGCAAATCTTACTGACTGTATCCACTATCTGATGCCACTGTTCCCCCATTTCATGGTTTAGCCTTCTTCGAAAGAAAGACATGGGATCAGCCGTAAGACAAGTTTTGACAGTACATTCAGGAAAAATGCATATAGAGAACAATCTGGGAAATTGTTCACAAAATGGAACTTGATCCCCAATAGGATCCTTCCAAAGTCTGGCAATATTACCAGATTGTATCACCACACGTCTACCTGCCATATAGAGATCTTTTACTTTCATTATTGCCTTCCAACAGGGGGAGTCGCTGGTTTTCCCTTTAATCGAGGCAATAGTATCTCTTTGAAAATATCTAGCCTTAATAATATCTTGCCATAAACCCTTTTTAGTCTCCAGTTTCGACCACCACTTGGCGAGCAAACTGAGATTCTGTTTATGCAAGTCTTTAACTCCCAGCCCCCTTTGTTTTTAGATAGACAGATCCTGGTCCATTTGACCAAATAATACCTTTTCCTATTCTTAGAGACTTGCCAGAAAAATCCCCTTCTGTGCTTATCCTGTCTTGCAATCATAGTTTTTGACAGCAAGAACATGGATAGATAGTAAAAGGCAATGCTAGAGATATTAGCGTTAAGCAAAGTAAGTCTGCCTCCCGAAGAAGCATTACTCCCTAAACCGGATTCGCATCTTTTAATATACCTTTCTTCCAAAAATTCCCAATCCACTCCTCTTAAAGTTGAGTAGCTCACTGGCACCCCCAGGTATTTCATGGGAAAGTGTCCAATTTGACAGTTAAACATATCAGCGTATGTTGTCGGAATATTATCATCCCCACCAACACACAAAATCTCACTTTTCTGAAAATTGATTTTCAATCCTGACATTAATTCAAACATATAGAGCAACATTTTCATATTTAAAGATTTCTCAGGGTCATGCTCAATGCATATCACTGTATCATCAGCATATTGCAAGATGGCCACACCATTTTCCACTAATTCAGGGGCAAGCCCAGTAATCAATCCATTATTCTGCGTTTGACGCACCATTTTGGACAAACATTTAGCTGCAATATTGAACAAGAAGGGAGAGATAGAATCAATTGTTACATTGGTTGCGATTATGATCGCATTTTCTTACTTTTATTATTGTTTGTTATTATATAGTGCGATGGTTTTGGTATCCGCCTCCGTCGGCCCTCGTCCTGTATATGATTCGGATGTGGTATATATTATCTTTTATAACTATTTGATTCATTTATTGTTTATGACAATTATGCCGACCAACGTGAAATATATTTTTTATCTAAGAGGTATGTGAACCGGAAATTCCAACCGACCCTATTGTCGAGAGGTTAAATTTAGTTGAAGAAGAAAACAATTACTTGAAGGAAAAAATAAAAAAATAAGGAGGGGAAGATGATATTGGAGCTGCATGTTGCGGATGTCGTCGATGATCACAAGATCAAGATGAATGCAATGCGCTTGAAAATTAGAAAGGTTAGAAAATATGCCACTCATACCGAGGCTTGGTATCATTATGTCGTTGGATCAATTGTTATCTTGGTTGCGATTATGATCGCATTTTTTATTGCATTGAAATGTTTTACATAGTTTCAATGTATGATTTAATTAGATGCTCTGGAGAGCTATATGTTGTTCAATGAGAACTATGTATGTACTTTGGTTTTAATGTGATGATGAACTTATATTAATTTGATCGCTTATCTATTCATGATCTTCTGTAATGGTTTTTAACACACTTAATTATATATAATGCACGCAGATGAACCGACAATGGATGTACGGTGACAGACACACCTCCGAGTACATTAAGGGCGTGCATAATTTTCTCGGAGTGGCCGAGGCAAACAAGCAGAATGGTTTTATGTGTTGTCCACGCCCTATATGTGGGAATACGAAGTCTTACTCTGACCAGAAAAATCCTTCACACCCACCTGCTTTATCGGGGTTTCATGCCACACTATAATGTTTGGACCAAGCACGGAGAAATAGGGGTTATGATGGAAGACAGCGAAGAATAAGAGGATGATGACAACTATGTGCGCCCTGAATATGGTGATGCTGCAATGGGGGAAGCTGAAGATTAAGAGGAACCAGACGATGTTCCCGATGATGATCTCCGCCGGGTCATTGTTGATCCAAAGAGACAGTGTGAAAGTGAAAAGGATAAGCTGAAGTTCGATCGCATGTTAGAGGATCACAAAAAAGGGTTGTGCCCCAATTGCGAAGATTGTCAACACAAAGCTCGGTATCGTACTGGAATTGCTGCAGTGAAAGGCAGAGAATGGTCTGCCTGACAAAGGATTTGAGAAGCTACTGGAAATATTAAAGAAAAAGCTTCCAAAGGATAACGAATTGCCCGACAGTACGTACGCAACAAAGAAGGTCGTATGCCCTCTAGGATTGGAGGTGCAGAAGATACATGCCTGCCCTAATGACTACATCCTCTACCGCGGTGCGTACGAGGATTTGAACGCATGCCCGGTATGCGGTGCATTGGGTATAAGATCAAATGAGATGACCCTAGTGATGTTGACGGCGAGCCCCCCAGAAAGAGGGTTCCTGCCAAGGTGGTGTGGTATGCTCCTATAAAACTACGGTTGAAATGTCTGTTCAGAAACAAAGAGCATGCCAAGTTGATGCGATGGCACAGAGAGGACCGTAAGAAAGACGGGAAGTTGAGAGCACCCGCTGACGGATCGCAGTGGAGAAAAATCAAGAGAAAGTACTGGGAGGAGTTTGCAGGTGACACAAGGAACGTATGGTTTGATTTAAGCGCAGATGTCATTAATCCTTTCGGGGAGGAGAGTAGCATTCACAACACCTGGTCCATGACTCTATGTATCTATAACCTTCCTCCTTGGATGTGCATGAAACAGAAGTTCATTATGATATCAGTTCTCACCCAAGACCCTAAGTATCCCGGCAACCACATTGATGTGTATCTAAGGCCATTAGTTGAAGAATTTTCACAGTTGTGGAATGGAAATGGCGTACATGTGTGGGATAAGCACAGACATGAGGAATTTGACTTGCATGCGTTGCTGTTTGTAACCATCAATTGGCCTACTCCCAGTAACCTTTCAGGATAGACAAACAAGGGATACCACGCATGCACACACTACTTAGCTGACACCGAAAGTATATACCTAGACAAATGTAGGAAGACTGTGTACCTGGAGAATCGTAGATTTCTTCCGACCAACCATCAATGTCGAAAAAAGGCAAGCATTTCAATGGCAAGGTAGGTCACCGGAAGAAGCCCGCCATCTGTACCGGTGATCACGTACTTGCTATGGTTAATGCTTTACACGTAATCTTTGGAAAGGGTCTCGGCGGACTATCTATTCCGAATGACGCTGAGGGACGCGCACCCATGTGGAAGAACAAATCTTTATTTTTGGACCTACCCTACAGGAAAGACCTAGAGGTCCGCTCTTCAATCGACGTGATGCACGTGACGAAGAACCTTTGCGTGAACCTGCTAGGCTTCTTGGCGTGTATGGGAAGACAAAAGATACACCGAAGGCACGGGAGGACCTGCAACGTTTGCACGAAAAAGACGACATGCCTCCAAAGCAGTATGAAGGTCCTGCCAGCTACGCTCTTACCAAAGAAGAGAAGAAAATCTTCTTTGAATGCCTACTCAGTATGAAGGTCCCATCTGGTTTCTCATCAAATATAAAGGGAATAATAGATATGCCGGAGAAAAATTTCCAGAACCTAAAGTCTCTTGACTACCACGTGATTATGACGCAACTGCTTCCGGTTGCATTGAGAGGGCTTCTATCGGAAAACGTTTGATTAGCCATTGTGAAGCTATGTGCATTCCTCAATCCAATCTCTTAGAAGGTGATCGATCCAGAAATCCTACCAAGGTTAAGGAGTGATGTGGCGCAATGTCTTGTCAGTTTGAAGCTGGTGTTCTCACCATCCATCTTCAATATCATGAAGCACGTCCTAGTTCATTGATACGTCCATTTTGCGTCATGCTTTTATGTTAATATTTATTGCATTATGGGCTGTTATTTCACATTATGTCACAATACTTATGGCTATTCTCTCTTATTTTACAAGGTTTACCATGAAGAGGGGGAATACCGGCAACTGGAATTTTGGCTGGAAAAGGAGCAAATATTGGAGACCTATTCTGCGCAACTCCAAAAGTCCTAAAACTCCACGGAATATCTTAAAATAAATAAAGAAAAATCGTTGCCAAAGATGAAGGCCAGGGGGCCCACACCCTGCTCACGAGGGTGGGGGGCGCGCCCCTCCCCCCTGGGCGCGCCCCCCTACCTCGTGGGCCCCCTGGTGGCTCTCCGACGCCCATCTTCTCCTATATGAAGTCTTTCGATGAGAAAAAAATCATAAGAAACCTTTCAGGATGAGACTCCGCCGCCACGAGGCGGAACCTTGGCGAACCAATCTAGGGCTCCGGTAGAGCTGTTCTACCGGGGACACTTCCCTCCGGGAGGGGGAAATCATCACCATCGTCATCACCAACGCTCCTCTCATCGGGAGAGGGCAATCTCCATCAACATCTTCACCAGCAACATCTCATCTCCAAACCCTAGTTCATCTCTTGTATCCAATTCTTGTCTCTAAGTCCGGGATTGGTGCTAGTAGGTTGCTAGTAGTGTTGATTACTCCTTGTAGTTGATGCTAGTTGGTTTACTTGGTGGAATATCATATGTTCAGATCCTTTATGCATACTATTACCCCTCTGATTATGAACATGAATATGCTTTATGAGTAGTTACGTTTGTTCCTGAGGACATGGGAGAAGTCTTGCTATTAGTAGTCATGTGAATTTGGTATTCGTTCGATATTTTGATGAGATGTATGTTGTCTAACCTCTAGTGGTGTTATGTGAACGTCGACTACATAACACTTCACCATTATTTGGGCCTAGAGGAAGGCATTGGGAAGTAATAAGTAGATGATGGGTTGCTAGAGTGACAGAAGCTTAAACCCTAGTTTATGCGTTGCTTCGTAAGGGGCTGATTTGGATCCATATGTTTCATGCTATGGTTAGGTTTACCTTAATACTTTTGTTGTAGTTGCGGATGCTTGCAATAGAGGTTAATCATAAGTGGGATGCTTGTTCAAGTAAGAACAGCACCCAAGCACCGGTCCACCCACATATCAAATTATCAAAGTACCGAACACGAATCATATGAGTGTGATGAAAACTAGCTTGACGATATTCCCATGTGTCCTCCGGAGCTCTTCTCCTTATATAAGAATTTTTCCGGCTTGTCCTTTGTTACAAAAAGGATTGGGCCACCTTGCTGCACCTTATTTACTTTTGTTACTTGTTGCTCATTACAATTTACCTTATCACAAAACTATCTGTTACCACTTATTTCAGTACTTGTAGAGAATACCTTGCTGAAAACCGCTTATCATTTCCTTCTGCTCCTCGTTGGGTTCGACACTCTTACTTATCGAAAGGACTACGTTAGATCCCCTATACTTGTGGGTCATCAAGACTCATTTCTGGCGCCGTTGCCGGGGAGTGTAGCGCCTTTGGTAGGTGGAATTTGGTAAGGAAAAATTTATATAGTGTGTTGAAATTTTCTCTCACTTGTTACAATGGAAACTGAATCTCTGAGGGGCTTGTTCGGGGTATCTTCACCCCGTCCAGTAGAGCAAAGAGTTGCTCCTCAACCTACTAAACCTATTGAAAATGAAACTCCTTTTGCATTTCCTTCGGGTATTATGGAAAAACTGCTGGATAATACTTTTACAGGAGATGGGACAAAGCATCCCGACGAGCATCTACGCTATTTGGATGATATTTGTGGATTATTTAAGCTTGCAGGTATACCCGATGATGTTGTTAAGAAGAAGGCTTTCCCTTTATCTTTGGAGGGAGATGCATCGACATGGTATAGGCTATGTGATGATACGAGATCATGAAACTATAAAAGAATGAAATTGGAATTTCATCAAAAGTATTACCCTATGCATCTTGTTCATCGTGATCGCAATTATATATATAATTTTTGGCCTCGCGAAGGAGAAAGCATCGCTCAAGCTTGGGGGAGGCTTAAATCAATGTTATATTCATGCCCCAATCATGAGCTCTCAAAATTGACAATTCTCCAGAATTTTTATGCTCGGCTTTCTGATAACAATCGCACCATGCTCGATACTTCTTGTGCTGGCTCTTTTATGATGAAGTCTATTGAATTCAGATGGAATTTATTGGATAGAATTAAACACAACTCTGAAGATTTGGACCTCGACGAAGGTAAGGAGTCAGGTATGACACCTAAGTTTGATTGTGTTAAATCTTTTATGGATACCGATATTTTCCGTAAGTTTAGCACTAAATATGGACTTGACTCTGAGATAGTAGCTTCTTTCTGTGAATCTGTTGCTACTTATGTTGATCTCCCCAAGGAGAAGTGGTTTAAATATCATCCTCCCATAGAATTAAAAGTAGCTGCACCTATTAAACTTGAAGAAAAGACCATCACTTATAATGATCCTATTGTTCCCACCTCTTATGTTGAGAAACCACCTTTCCCTGCTAGAGTAAAGGATCATGCTAAAGCTTCAACTGTTGTTCGTAAAAGCAATACTAGAACTTATACACCTCGTGTGCAAGTCAAAGTAGAACCTAATATTGCTATTGTTAAAGATCTCTTGTCTGATAATATTGATGGGCATGTCATTGAATTCTCTGGTGAAACTGCTAGAATTGCTAAACCCTGTGATAGAGATAAACATAGACCTGTGGTAGGCGTGCCTGTTATTTCTGTTAAAATAGGAGATCATTGTTATCATGGCTTATGTGATATGGGTGCTAGTGCTAGTGTTATACCCATTGACTTATATAAAGAAATTATGCATGATATCGCACCTGCTGAGTTAGAAGATATTGATGTTACGATTAAACTTGCCAATAGAGATACTATATCTGCAATGGGAATGGTTAGAGATGTTAAAGTCTTGTGTGGGAAAACCAAATATCTCGCTGACTTTCTTGTTCTTGGTTCTCCACAAGATAGCTTTTGTCCCATTATTTTTGGTAGACCCTTCTTGAATACTGTTAATGCTATGATAGACTGCAAAAATAATGTTGTTACTGTTGGCTTGGATGATATGGTTCATGAGTTTAATTTCTCTAAATTCAGTAAACAACATCGTGAGGAAGAATTGCCTAGTAAGGATGAAATTATTGGTCTTGCTTCTATTGCTGTACCTCCTAGTGATCCTTTAGAACACTATTTGCTAGACCATGAAAATGATATGTTTATGAATGAAAGAAAGGAAATAGATGAAATATTCTTTAAACAGGAACCTATTCTGAAACACAATTTGCCTGTTGAAATCCTAGGGGATCCTCCTCCACCCAAGGGTGATCCCGTTTTTGAGCTTAAACCGTTGCCTGATAATCTTAAGTATGCTTATCTTGATGAAAATAAAATATATCCTGTTATTATTAGTGCTAACCTTTCAGAGCATGAAGAAGAAAGATTATTGAAAACTCTGAAGAAGCACCGTGCTGCTATTGGATATACTCTTGATGATCTTAAGGGCATTAGTCCCACTCTATGTCAGCATAAAATAAATTTGGAAGCGGATGCTAAACCAGTATGTGATCCTCAACGACGTTTGAATCCTAAAATGAAAGAAGTGGTAAGAAAGGAAATACTCAAGCTTCTGGAGGCAGGTATAATTTATCCCGTTGCTGATAGTCAGTGGGTAAGTCCTGTCCATTGTGTCCCTAAGAAGGGAGGTATTACTGTTGTTCCTAATGATAAAAATGAATTGATTCCTCAAAGAATTATTACAGGTTATAGGATGGTAATTGATTTCCGCAAATTAAATAAAGCCACTAAGAAAGATCACTACCCCTTACCTTTTATTGATCAAATGCTAGAAAGATTATGCAAATATACACATTATTGCTTTCTAGATGGTTATTTTGGTTTCTCTCAAATACCTGTGTCGGCTAAAGATCAATCAAAGTCTACTTTTACATTCCCTTTTGGTACTTTTTCTTATAGAAGTATGCCTTTTGGTTTATGTAATGCACCTGCTACCTTTCAAAGATGCATGATGGCTATATTCTCTGATTTTTGTGAAAAGATTTGTGAGGTTTTCATGGACGACTTTTCCGTCTATGGTTCCTCTTTTGATGATTGCTTGAGCAATCTTGATCGAGTTTTGCAGAGATGTGAAGAAACTAATCTTGTCTTGAATTGGGAAAAGTGCCACTTTATGGTTAATGAAGGTATTGTCTTGGGGCACAAAGTTTCTGAAAGAGGTATTGAAGTTGATAAAGCCAAGGTTGACGCTATTGAAAAGATGCCATGTCCCAAGGACATCAAAGGTATAAGAAGTTTCTTTGGTCACGCCGGATTTTATAGGAGGTTCATTAAGGACTTCTCAAAATTTTCTCGGCCTCTGACTAATTTATTACAAAAGGATGTACCATTTGTCTTTGATGATGATTGTGTAGAAGCATTTGAAATACTTAAGAAAGCATTAGTCTTTGCACCTATTGTTCAGCCACCTGATTGGAATTTACCCTTTGAAACTATGTGTGATGCTAGTGATTATGCTGTAGGTGCTGTTCTAGGGCAAAGAGTTGATAAGAAATTAAATGTTATCCATTATGCTAGTAAGACTCTAGACAATGCTCAAAGAAATTATGCTACTACCGAAAAGGAACTTTTAGCAGTTGTGTTTGCTTGTGATAAATTCAGACCCTATATTGTTGATTCTAAAGTAACTATTCACACTGATCATGTTGCTATTAAATATCTTATGGAAAATAAAGATGCTAAACCTAGACTTATTAGATGGGTTCTCTTGCTGCAAGAATTTGATTTGCATATTGTTGATAGAAAAGGAGCTGAGAACCCAGTTGCAGACAACTTATCTAGGTTAGAGAATGTTCTTGATGACCCACTACCTATTGATGATAGCTTTCCTGATGAACAATTAAATGTCATAAGCACTTCTCGTAGCACTCCATGGTATGCTGATTATGCTAATTATATTGTTGCTAAATTTATACCACCTAGCTTCACATACCAACAAAAGAAAAGGTTCTTTTATGATTTGAGACATTACTTTTGGGATGACCCACATCTTTATAAAGAAGGAGTAGATGGTGTTATTAGACGTTGTGTACCTGAGCATGAACAGGAACAGATCCTACGCAAGTGTCACTCCGAAGCTTATGGAGGACACCACGCTGGAGATAGAACTGCACATAAGGTATTGCAATCTGGTTTTTATTGGCCTACTCTCTTCAAGGATGCCCGTAAGTTTGTTTTATCTTGTGATGAATGTCAAAGAATTGGTAATATTAGTAGAGGTCAAGAAATGCCTATGAATTATTCACTTGTTATTGAACCATTTGATGTTTGGGGCTTTGATTATATGGGACCTTTTCCTGCCTCCAATGGATACACTCATATTTTAGTTGCTGTTGATTACGTTACTAAGTGGGTAGAAGCTATTCCAACTAGTAGTCCTGATCATAACACTTCTATTAAAATGCTTAAGGAAGTTATTTTTCCGAGGTTTGGAGTCCCTAGATATTTAATGACTGATGGTGGTTCACACTTTATTCATGGTGCTTTCCATAAAATGCTTGCGAAATATGACGTTAATCATAGAATTGCATCTCCTTATCACCCACAGTCTAGTGGTCAAGTAGAATTGAGTAATAGAGAGCTCAAATTAATTTTGCAAAAAACTGTTAATAGATCTAGAAAGAATTGGTCCAAGAAACTTGATGATGCATTATGGGCATATAGAATTGCATATAAGAATCCTATGGGTATGTCTCCGTATAAAATGGTTTGTGGAAAAGCATGTCACTTACCTCTCGAACTAGAACATAAGGCATATTGGGCTATTAAAGAGCTTAACTATGATTTCAAACTTTCCGGTGAGAAGATGTTATTTGATATTAGCTCACTTGATGAATGGAGAACCCAAGCCTATGAAAATGCCAAGTTGTTTAAAGAAAAAGTCAAAAGATGGCATGATAAAAGGATACAAAAGCGTGAGTTTAATGTAGGCGATTATGTATTGCTATACAACTCTCATTTAAGATTTTTTGCAGGAAAACTTCTCTCTAAATGGGAAGGTCCCTACGTTATCGAGGAGGTCTATCGTTCCGGTGCCATAAAAATCAACAATTTCGAAGGCACAAATCCGAAGGTGGTAAACGGTCAAAGAATCAAGCACTATATCTCAGGTAATCCTATAAATGTTGAAACCAATGTTATTGAAACCGTAACCCCGGAGGAATACATAACGGACACTTTCCAGAACGTTCCAGACTCCGAAAAGGAATAGGTATGTGGTACGGTAAGTAAACCGACTCCAAAACAATTTTTAAGGCAATATTTCTCCGTTTTGGAATATTTAGAAAAATAGAAAAATGGGTAGCAGTCCAGGGAGGACACGAGCCCTCCACGAGGGTGGAGGGCGCGCCCCCCTACCTCGTGAGCACCTCGTGTGCCCTCCGGACTCCATTTTCCTGCACGATACGTATTTTGGTCGGTAAAAATTCATTATATATTCTCCCGAAGGTTTTGACCCCCGTATCACGCAAATATCCCCTGTTTTCATTTCGAGCTGTTTCCGTTGCAGATTTGAGAATTCCGGAGACTCGATCATCCTTCTATGAGGGTGAGCCTATGCCATGGAAGGGGACGACAAGCTTGCGTCATCAACAACACCTCCACCTCCAACAACAAAGAAGGGGACCTCATCACATGGGTATGGGCACTCCCCTTGGCAACTGCCAAGCTTGGGGGAGGTGCCCCGGTATCATATCACCATCACAACTCCTATCTTTACCGTTTTTCTTAGTTCGATCCTATTAGTAGTATCTTGATTTAGTACAATAAAGTCACGGCATGATCTAGTTTTGAAGTTGCTTTATGATCCCTCTATGCAATCTAGTCCGTGAGCTATATATAATAAATATTAGTGTTGAGTCAAGGGCTTGATTATTTTGCCATGATCTTGAGTGAATAAAAGAAAGAATAAAAAGAAACAAAGAGTTCATATTGATCTTATTGAGAGTAATGACTTCACATAGAAAGAGTATGATGATTAAAAAGTTGTTAGGAGTTGGCAAATATAGCTTTAGTCATCGTGGCAATTAATAGGAAGTAATAAGGAGAGACAGGTTTCACATATAGATATACTATCATTGACATCTTTCATAATTGGGAGCACTCATTAAGGATGACATGCTAAAGAGTTGATGTTGGACAAGGAAGACAACGTAATGGGTTATGTTTTCTCGCATCTCAGTTAAAGTATATTGTCATGGATCATTCAAACATGTTGAGCTTGCCTTTCCCCCTCATGCTAGCCAAATTCTCAGCACCAAGTAGAGATACTACTTGTGCTTCCAAATACCCTTAAACCAGTTTAGCCATGAGAGTCCACCATATCTACCTATGGATTGAGTAATATCCTTCAAGTAAGTTTTCATCGGTGCAAGCAATAAAAATTGCTCTTTAAATATGCATGACTTATTAGTGCAGAGAAATAAGCTTTGTACGAACTTGTTGTGGACGCAATAAAAGCGACGGACTGCATAATAAAGGTTCACATACAAGGGGCAATATAAAGTGACGTTCTTTTGCATTAACATTTTGTGCATCTAACCATAAAAGCGCATGGCAACCTCTGCTCCCCTCTGCGAAGGCCTATCTTTTATTATTATCCTCTATCTTATGCAAGAGTCAAGGTAATCTTCACCTTTCCCTTTTTCATTTTATCCTTTGGCAAGCACTTCATGGTGGGGTGATCCTGATATATATATCCAATTGGATGTACGTTAGCATGAACTATTATTGTTGACCTCACCCAAAGGTGAATAAGTTTGGAGGCAGCATTATAAGCCCCAATCTTTCTCTGTGTCTGATTGAAACTTCATAACCACAAGTATTGTGTGAGTGTTAGCAATTATGAAGGACTAAGTGATAGTTGAGTATGTGAACTTGCTTTTAAGCTCTGACATAGACTCCTTCCGATGTTATGATAAATTGCAATTGCTTCAATGACTGAGGTTATAATTTGTTAGCGCCTAATAAGGTTTCTGATTCATACTTTTGCATTGTGAAAAGATCATCACTTGAACATAAGTAATCATATGACAAATCTATATATGTTGCTGTTATGAAACAATCATGATGTCTTCATGTCCGTATTTTATTTTTATCGACGCCTCTACCTCTAAACATGAGGACATATTTATTGTTATCGGCTTTTCGCTTGAGGACAAGCGAGGTCTAAGCTTGGGGGAGTTGATACGTCCATTTTGCGTCATGCTTTTATGTTAATATTTATTGCATTATGGGCTGTTATTTCACGTTATGTCACAATACTTATGGCTATTCTCTCTTATTTTACAAGGTTTACCATGAACAGGGGGAATGCCGGCTGCTGGAATTCTGGCTGGAAAAGGAGCAAATATTGGAGACCTATTCTGCGCAACTCCAAAAGTCCTGAAACTCCACGGAATATCTTAAAATAAATAAATAAAAATTGTCGCCAAAGATGAAGGCCAGGGGGCCCACACCCTGCTCACGAGGGTGGGGGCGCGCCCCTCCCCCCTGGGCGCGCCCCCCTACCTCGTGGGCCCCCTGGTGGCTCTCCGACGCCCATCTTCTCCTATATGAAGTTTTTCGATGAGAAAAAAATCATAAGCAACCTTTCGGGACGAGACTCCGCCGCCACGAGGCGGAACCTTGGCGGAACCAATCTAGGGCTCCGGTAGAGCTGTTCTGCCGGGGACACTTCCCTCCGGGAGGGGGAAATCATCACCATCGTCATCACCAACGCTCCTCTCATCGGGAGAGGGCAATCTCCATCAACATCTTCACCAGCAACATCTCATCTCCAAACCCTAGTTCATCTCTTGTATCCAATTCTTGTCTCTAAGTCCGGGATTGGTGCCAGTAGGTTGCTAGTAGTGTTGATTACTCCTTGTAGTTGATGCTAGTTGGTTTACTTGGTGGAAAATCATATGTTCAGATCCTTTATGCATACTATTACCCCTCTGATTATGAACATGAATATGCTTTGTGAGTAGTTACGTTTGTTCCTGAGGACACGGGAGAAGTCTTGCTATTAGTAGTCATGTGAATTTGGTATTCGTTCGATATTTTGATGAGATGTATGTTGTCTAACCTCTAGTGGTGTTATGTGAACGTCGACTACATAACACTTCACCATTATTTGGGCCTAGAGGAAGGCATTGGGAAGTAATAAGTAGATGATGGGTTACTAGAGTGACAGAAGCTTAAACCCTAGTTTATGCGTTGCTTCGTAAGGGGCTGATTTGGATCCATATGTTTCATGCTATGGTTAGGTTTACCTTAATACTTTTGTTGTAGTTGCGGATGCTTACAATAGAGGTTAATCATAAGTGGGATACTTGTTCAAGTAAGAACAGCACCCAAGCACCGGTCCACCCACATATCAAATTATCAAAGTACCGAACGCGAATCATATGAGCGTGATGAAAACTAGCTTGACAATATTCCCATGTGTCCTCGGGAGCTCTTTTCCTTATATAAGAATTTGTCCGGCTTGTCCTTTGCTACAAAAAGGATTGGGCCACCTTGCTGCACCTTATTTACTTTTGTTACTTGTTGCTCGTTACAATTTACCTTATCGCAAAACTATCTGTTACCACTTATTTCAGTACTTGCAGAGAATACCTTGCTGAAAACCGCTTATCATTTCCTTCTGCTCCTCGTTGGGTTCGACACTCTTACTTATCGAAAGGACTACGATAGATCCCCTATACTTGTGGGTCATCATTCATCTAGTCGACGAGATTTTCATTCTGGGATCTGTATTTCTACACAATATGTTTCCCTTTGAGAGGTTCATGGGAGTCCTAAAGAAATATGTCCGTAACCGCGCTAGGCCAGAAGGAAGCATCTCCATGGGCCATCAAACAGAGGATGTCATTGAGTTTTGTGTTGACTTCATTCCTGGCCTTAAGAAGATTGGTCTCCCTCAATCGCGGTATGAGGGGAGACTGACTGGAAACGACACGCTAGGAGGAGATTCAATAATATGTAGGGACGGGCATTATTGGTCTCAAGCATGCTACACAGTTCTACAGAACTCTACCTTGATGACCCCGTATGTCGATGAACACAAGAACATTCTGCACTCCAAACACCCGGAGCAGTGTGACGACTACACATGTGAACACACCAGGACTTTTGGCTGTTGATTGGAAATACGTCTCAGAGGTGACAACACTGTTTCTAATGAGTTGTACTTGTTTTCCAGGGGACCATCTTCGACTGTGTTGACTTACAAAGAATACGAGATAAATGGGAATGCATTTTACACGATCGCCCAAAATCAAAAGAGCACCAACCAAAATAGCGGTGTCCGCTTTGATGCAGCAACCAAGACGGGAAATGACACATATTATGGTTACATAATGGACATATGGAAACTTGACTACGAACATGATTTTAAGGTCTCTTTGTTTCAGTGCAAATGGGTCAATCTGTCAGGAGGCGGGGTACAGGTAGACTCACAGTACAGAATGACAACAGTGGATCTGAACAATATTGGGTAAACAGACGAACCATTCGTCCTAGCCAATGATGTGGCGCAGGTTTTCTATGTGAAGGACATGTCTACCAAACCGAGAAAAAGAAAAGATAAGAAAGCGAATAGATCATACTATGAACCAAAGCGCCACATAGTTCTTTCAAGAAAAAGAGACATCGTGGGATTGGAGGGAAAGACAGACATGTCTGAAGATTATGAAAAGTTTCATGAAATTCCTCCGTTCAAAGTTAAGGTTGACCGAAGCATCCTGTTAAGCGATGAAAAATATCTATGGTTATGGCGCAATAAGCAAAGGACATAAGCGAAGAAAAAGTTAAGACTTTCTCTTCACAACTATTATGATGATGCCTTTGATCTAGAATATCACTGCAGTTACATGTGAAGAAATGAAATGCCTTTTGTAACAGACGAGCTTCCGTATGAAACCCTGATACTTCGAAAGAGATTGTCCGTTTTGTACACGAAGTGCATCAAGTTTTTGCCGTAACCCTCTCAACTTTTTAGGACATGCTATGTGGGTGAAATGATGATACCATGCCAACTTTCAGCTCTTCAGAGTTCATTTAAAGTGCTTTTTAATTTCAGGGTCATATAGCTCAAAAAAATCAGTAAATGCATGAAAAATTGCTAGGTAGCATTGATTGTATGCATTGGACTTGGAAAAATTGCCAAAGGCATGTCAAGAAATGTATTGTGGCAAGTCTCGTGATGCAACAATTATACTAGAGGCCGTAGCATCCGAGGATTTATGAATTTGGCATTGCTTCATTGGTATGCCGGACACTCTCAATGATATCAATGTGTTGCAACGGTCTCATTTGTTTGCTAGGCTTCCTAGTGGTGATGCTCCTGCTTGCAACTACACTATCAATGGACATGAATACACAAAAGGGTGCTATCTTGCAGATGGTATATACCCTCCTTGCACCTTTGTCAAGAGCATCAAAGATCCCAAAACTAGAAAACATTGTGAATTCGCAAGGTGCAAGAGGCAGCCCAAAAAGACATTGAAAGAGCATTCGGGATTTTACAATCTAGGTTTGCCATTGTTCGTGGTCCTGCTCGTCTTTGGGACAAGAGGACCTTGAAAAATATCATACCATGTTGTGTTATGCTTATATGATCCTCGAAGATGAGAGAGGAATGAACTTAGAGTTATTCTACGACAATGTAGGTCCAACTAAAGAGCCTAACCGCATTAAAGCTTTTGTTAAGACCTACAAAGAGATTGAAAATGCAAACACCCACTTTGAACTTCCGGAGGATCTCATTGAGCACCATTGGCAAAGGGCTAGACAGTAACAAACTCATCTTTCCTATTCATTTGAATTTGTATTCGGGACAAGTTTTGTATTGCGTTATTTAGGTTGCTTCGGTGATTTGAATAATTATTTGTAATGTGGATGATTGTTGTATTCTGTTGGTATTGAATAATTATTTAGTTTGCTTCCGTGATTTGAATAATTACTTTGTAGTGTGGATGTTTGTTTTATTTTTGTGGTGTGGTATTCATATTTGCGTACCGGCGGGATGCGGGATGCAGCGGCGCAAGAGCAGACCTTGCAAAGCCGACCCGTAAAAAAATATATTGTATGAATATTCTTTTATACGGTCCGTTTGAGGAGTCTGCCTCTCCGACCGTCTGCGCCGGTCTGTGAAGTCATTTTTTCACGTATTGCAAACACGTTTTATGAGCCGGCGGGATACAGGTCTGCTAGAAATGCTCTCAGTTCTCCCGTCCGCCGGTCTCGACCGGCTTGGCCGTGGAACTCTTTCACCGGCAAGACTTTCGTTGGTACGTACGTCTCGTCCCTCTCGCACGGTGGAACGGTACTAGACGTGCCAAGCTCAAACTAGCGCGCGCGGCGCGGCTGCATGCATGCATGCCGTCACGGTCACAAAGCCCGCAATCATGGACAGTTGAGCATGCGACGCACGGACGGACGGACGGAGGTAGACACAGCTAGCTGCAGCACAACAGCGTGCGGAATCCACGTCGATCCCCAGTTCGGTGCTTGACTGACCGGACCACACGGGCAGGCGCACGCCCATCGGAAGAGACTGGTCGGCGTCGGAACCTGCTGCTGGTTCATGCATGCACGTTTTCCCGAACTCTATGTACGTCGCCACGGCCGACTTGGATAGTAAACCGCCAGCATATTCGAGTCGCGGCGCATCGCATCTGGATACTCGGACATCAGCCCCTCTCCCTCTCTCGGACCCCTGGCACCGTTGGAGAAGAGATGGGACCTGATCGAAGGCGACGCCAAGAAGGCAAGAGCGCCAAACCATAGCTTACAACAGCGAAAGCCGAAAGGTGTGATACTGTGATGGGTTTTGCATATGCGTCATTATCTTCAGGTCGACATTCGAAATGGAACTGTGGGTTGGACACTGTTTTATCTGTGGGTTGACACTTTAGGAGACCGGCGGGAGAAGGAAGCAGTTTCATGATATAGGGAAAGAGGTCCACCCCCTCATGGTCACATAAATAAAATATATAAAAGCGTCTATAGCCGGATGCTTTAAACCACCCCTCATACGCCGGCGGACGCGTCCGGTCAGAGACCGGACAGGAGAGAGAGAAGGAAAAACATGATTCAACCGGATCCCTCATATCATTCCTCTACACTCGGGACCCTCATATTCATCTCAAATATGGAGAGCATATGAGGGCTCGCGGACGCGCCCGGGCATTCCGCCACGTAGGACACGGCCTCACTCCGGACCACATTTTTCCTTTCTTTATTTATCTTTTAATTCTCTCTCTTCATTTTCACCAACCATGTGCAAGTGACCAGATATATGAGAAAAAAAAAGAGAAGTGTGACTACGTGTACGAATAAATAGAGGCTAAAAAAGAACATGCCAGTCATTGACCGGGCACGTCCACAAACGTTTAAGGGGCATATTTACTATGTCCGGATGTAGATGCTCCAAGTGTTTGTGCCTTGTCGACTGAGGCATGTCATACTGATAGACATCTGGCACCAAACCGGAATGATTTCATTAGTTTAGGGCACTGAAAAGGATATATATTAGCTTATGTACAACCAAGGTTAATTAACATTTCTGGCGCGTGTAATGGAAGCAAACTCCAACAAGACTGCTTCTGCCCCCGCGTGCCGGATGAGGTGAGCACCCGGATTAACTATATGATGGATGTTTAGGCTCGACGCCGGCTATAGTGTAATTTTATCTTGGAGTTAGCCGACTGTAGTTATAATTTGCATTAGTGGACTAGATTGCACTAAATCAGCAAATCTAGACCTATATTGCAATCTCAGAGTTTTAAATCTATGTTGTCATGATCAAAGTTGCGAGCCATCTCGACCGGTGAGGACTGGGGTGGGGTAGCAATCATTTGTCGTGAATGAAGGGGTATACGTGCCCGGGTGCACGTGTACGTCATGCATGTGAGAGCTGTGGGTGCACCCGTGTTAAGTTCATTGGATGACCGGGGCACCCGTGGGCATGTCATGAACCATGCGCTCGTAAAGCGGCAACATCACCCCGCCCGGCTACATTGGCTTTGCACACGCTCTGATGGGCTAGTTTTAAAAGTTCTAGGCTTATTTAGTCCCTAGATATGGGATTTATGTGTGTCGTAGAAAAAAAATACTATGTTGGTAGGGTCTTGAACTCGAGACCTCCTAGCTTCAGTGACGGTGCTGGTGGGGGTATTCCTGAGAATTCCCTGGAATATCCAAGATTTTGGCCTATTTTTTAATACATACGTTATATGGCTCAGGAGTTAATCCAGCCAACCTGAGAGAGCGAGCGAGCAGCCGAGGCGTCGAGCATCTCTTCCTCCCCTGTTTTCCGATTCCTAAACCTAGCAGCGGCGGCGATTCCAGCTCCGGCCGGCCCTCTCCCTCCTCATCCCCTCCTCCAATCCGGCCGGCCCTCCCCCTCCGCCGGTCCGCCCCTCCCAGACTGCCCCGGACCGGCTCGGCCGCTCGGCGATCCAGCCTCTAGCCTCCCCGGATCCCCTGCTGCCGCTGCCTGCTGGCGCCCTCCACCTCCAGTCCTCTCCTCCACGGCTGCACCGCTGGCCCCTCCTCTACTGACCACGGCACAGCTCTAGTGCTCCACCAAGGTATTTTTTGCCCTCTGTTTATTTAAGAAATCTGAAGATTTGTTATAAATGCCACTGCCTGTGATTGCTATAAGGAGTAGAAGCCATTCACTGATTGTTTGTAAACTGAAATTGAACTAAATGGACATTGAAGTTTCAAGAAGAAGAAAGTTTATGTGATGGATTTCATGATTCAGTCAAAAAGAATGAACAATATTATATTGTCTACAAACTTCTTATGTTGGTGCTCATTATTCCAGTAGCCACTGCTAGTGTTGAGAGGGTATTTTCCTTGATGAAATATGTGAAGAATTAGCTAAGAAACAAAATGGATGGTGAATATTTGAACAATTGCTTGGTTACATTTGTCGAGAGAGAATTCTTCAAGCAACTGAAAGATGAGGATGTCATCAATCTCTTCCAAACAGGGGATCGTAAAGTCATATCGAATTTTTTTTTGGCTATTTGTAATCTTCCTTAATTGTTAGAGATATTGCCACAGTGATATTTTGCTACTTTTATCAATGTATGGTCATTGAGTCATTGATATTGCCATCTTATTGTACATTTGTTGTTCTATTTTATTGCTTTGGCCCAAAAAAAATTGACAGAATACCCAGTAGCAAATTCCTGGCTCCGCCACAGCCTAGCTCGGATACCATGTTGATTCATGCTTCAACCAACTCATCCAAAAATCCAAACTAACGGAGAGAGGCGGACAATATATTTCAACACGCTCGTCCGTCGTCTGCAGATGCATCGACGATTCTTGTTGCGACGGCATGCAACCAACCGCACCACGCGCTTCAGCTGCATGCCACCTGGTACCAGGATTTGCACCATTTTGCGATCTAGGAGAAGAGGGGTCGTCTGATTTCTTAAAATGCATACTCCAGTTGAGGTTATTTACCTCTTAATAAGTTTCAGATAGTGCGACTTCAGCCATCAGGTAGAAAGTGCTCTATAAGTTGATTTCGTTACCCATTTTTGTACTTTTTCTCAAACTGAAATGCTAAATAAATAAATCGACTGTGACCTGAAAAATACCAGAGAATTAGAAAGACCGCTTATAAAACATCCAAAACAATTGTGACTACATGAAACTGCTGTAAACAACTGCAGCTATATCACAAAAGTAATAATGATCTTATATTACTCCCTCCGTTCCATAATTTAGTGCGTATAGAATTTTTTAGAATTCAAACTTTGTAAACTTTGATCGAGTTTATAGAGAAAACTATTTATATCTATAATAACAATTATATAAAATATGAAACTACATCTTATGATGAATGTAATGATATAGGTTTGACATTCAAGATGTAAATGTTTTTCCATGTAAATTTGGTCAAAGTTTATGATGTTTGACTTTTCAAAAAAAATTATATACACTATATTGTGAACCAAGGGAGTAGTTTACAGATGAAATACCAAACGAGGGACTGCTAGTCCCACGAATTAAAAATTAGGCGTTCCAGCCGGCTTAGCGCGCGCATGGTCCATGACATGCCCACGACGGCACCATCCATCCAATGAGCTCACACAACAATTTAAAGAAACCCGCAAGCGACCATAATTTGAATTCATTAGTCGTGTGGAAAACAAGGCAGGGGCTCAAATGTGGTGCACCCACAGCTCTGACATACATGACGTACATGCGCACCTGGGCTGCTGGGCACGTACATACCTTCATTGACGAAAAATGGTTACTGTCCCAACCCAGTCCTGACCGGTCGAGATGGCTCGCGACTTTGATCGTGACAACATGGATTTAAAACTCTGAAATTACACTATTGGTCTGGTTTTACTGACTTCGTGCAATGTAGTGCATCAACGCAAATTAAATCTCTGAAGTTCCCGTTCTGCTCCAAGAAAAAATTACACTATAACCGGCGTCGAGCCTAAACATCCACTAAATAAATCCTGGTGCTCACCTCATCGGACACGCGCGGGTGTGGCAGCTATCTTAACTTGGCTAACACTACTTACCAGTTGAGTGTGACAACCTAGAGGAAAATATCACTGATGTGAACGTACGTATACTAAACCTAGCCGGCGTTTAGCCCAAGAATCCAGTTTCCAATCAATTTAAACTCAGGGTCCGCTGAAACAAACATTAAGGGGCTGTTTGATTTGTGACTAACTTTGCCGAAGGTTGACCAATTTAGGTGAGTGTTGGTTTAAGCCACACCTTAGACAAGTCACACTAGGGCTCCATATGGCATACACATAAAAAATATGGCAAAATTCATTAGGCTTGTCAACTTGTGACTCTTATTTTAATAAATTAATCTTAGACAAATTAGACAAAAATATGTGACAAAGTGTGGGAGCATGCTCTCCTCATCGAGCATGCGGGTGCATCTAGCTTGGCAACACGTTACAGAGGCAAACGTCCTGTTGGAGTTTGCTTTCATAACGCGCGCCAGAAAATGATGATAATTTTTGATGGTACGCATAAGCTATAATATGCCTGGGCCCTGGCACTGGCCTAAAGTAATGCAATCATGCATTCCTGTTCGGTGCGACATGTCTATCATCCAGTCAGGTTAATACACAGTTATATCCAGCAAACAGAATAACAAACCAAGATGGCCTAGACTTGGACCTAGAGAGACACGATAGGTAGAGTAATGCTTTGCTCCGGCCAGTATGACCTATGACGTGTCCATGTGGACCCTTTTTCCACGGCATGCAATTCCGAGTCTCGAGAACTTAGTCCTAGCTCTTGCTCTTTCCTTCCTTGCAACGGATTTTTTGTGTGCCTACTAATATCTACTTACCTCATTGGTGTGCTAACTTAAGTTATTGTAGGAGCAAAATATAGAGGGTGTTTGTTTCCAGAGACTTATTTGTCTATGGGACTTAAATAAGTCCCTAAAAGTCCCGTCTAAATCAAACAGGAGGGACTTATAGGGACTTAAAGTGGATATTTGGGACTTATGAAATAAAACTCTCTAGGAAGGACTTGTAGGGACTTATGGTTGTAATATGGTTTTATAGAGACTTATAAGTCCCAGGAACCAAATAGGTAAGGACTTTTTAAAGACTTGGGACTTATAAGTTAGGACTAAAAAAGTCGACTTATGAACCAAACAAGGTCATAGTGTTTCCTTCTCCTAGCCTGTCTTGTCAAGCAAGCAAAGCGGACCAGCAGAAAGGAAGACCTGCCCAAGTGTCCAAGTCACAATCCATTTCCAGCGTCTACTTTCCCTGCCAAATGATAACCATGCATGCAAGGCCCATTACACCTTTCGCTGTTGTTAAACCATGGTTTCGCGTCGCCGTACGTCGGCGGTCAGTGGATCAGGGCTCTGTCTTGTCCGTCGTCGCAATCAGGGATGTCCACGGAGGGAGATGGAGAGGGGGAGAGATTCCGGGATCGGGATATCCACATGCGACTCTGTGCGTGTTCACGACCGATGCGTCGACGACCGACCGATCCAAGTTCGGAGAAACGTGCATGAATCGGGGCTTCCGACGCCGCACGGTCTCTTCCAAGTAGGCGGGCGAGCGGGCATACCCATGTCCATGTGCGTGCAGCTGCAGCTAGTAATGCCCGCGTGGTCAAGCACGAAACCGGCGACGTCTTTCCCTCACGTTGTTGTCGCTGCCTTGAGTGTCCGTCCGTCCGTCCGTCCGTCGCCGCACGCCGAATGCTGATGAGTGGTGCCCGGACTCGTACCGCTGCCGTTCTACGGTGTACTACTTGTGTACGTTCTCCGGCCGATGAATTCCAAAGCTAGCTGCCTAGTTTGTCTGGTCTCGGCGGGCGGCCGGACGTGCGTTGGAACTGGCCGGCAGCTCGTGTGACCGTGGCTAGCTAGAGCCGGAAACTTCTTTCCCGTGGTCTCCTGCCGTGCGTTTCCCCGAATAACCCAGGTACACTTGGTGAAAGCTCGATCGATGTGAGTACGTTTGTACGCACTATCGATCTTGTCATTTTATATGCTGTCGTCTGGTGAATGACTCACGAAAATGCCGCGCCGTGAACTAAAATGGCATCTCCGGTGTTTGATTTCGCGTTCTTTTTTATTTTGTTAACCGGAAGATGCATGCGCGCTTCCATTCCAAGTTCCAACATTTCATTTGATAGAGCTATTGCCACAGGCCATTCGGTTCAGGTGTTTGCATGCATGCATTTCGATAGAGTATACCTAGTTACGAAACTTCAGATAACAACGATGAAGCCGTGTCGAGCTTGAATGAGGAGGTGATTCGTCATTCTTTTTTTCGGTGACTGCTATGGTGGTGTCGGAGGCAGGTGACGTGTGTTGGTGTCAATCTAAGAAATGTTCTGCTATCTTTTCGGCTTTATTATATCGATTTTTACGTGACTTGTATTTTGTTATTTATGATATGAATGAGACACGTATATCATGCAGAAAAAAGGCGTGCTCATGACCCCGGGCAGGCCACGTTGCTCGACACATACGGCGCGGTCCTATCCCATGTTTGCATCTGTGTCTGCATGAGTACCTTATTCGTAAACCTCGTACACTATCAATTGGCCAAGGCCAACCCACCAACAATCCCTACCTAATTAATTCATCACTGCCATGCAAAACCAAGTTTGATTCATCTATTTTCCGTGAGAGAGGTGTTTTGTAATAGGTTTAATCTTGCGGTGATCTTGCCTTCAGACATGAGGGGAAAAGACACGTATTGTATTGTTGCTACTAACAACAAAACGACAGGAATTGGTCATACTAATTGATCTTTTTCTGTCTACAATATGTCATCAAGCTTATTGTGTTACTTTGTTTGTCATGAACTTAATACTGTACTTTGATATGCATGCTCGATAGCGGTCTTGAGGTGGCATAATAGTAGTAGATGCAGTTGGATTAACGGCCTACTTGTCACATGTCACAGATGTAATTCTACGTGAGATTATGCTATGAATGCTTACAATACCCAAACCCCTAGTTCTAACGAAGTATCGTTTACCATGTTTTACCACTTGTAGCGGTGGAAGTGAAGGACCTGTGGAGAGCTGGCACGTGTATATGTTTGGGAGCTGGTGGTGTAGAAATGCGTGTGGACGGAGGGATTCCCACGGACTTTGTTGAACGTGTTTATCATCTACATGGGTGGACGTAACAATTTAGATGCTGATTCGCTATTGGTCAAACCTTCGCTTTTGTCAGGCAGTGACCAGGCGCACATGTAGTGCATGCAGCCCATGCTGGATACCTGTTTTTATTTTCTTTTTAAAATATATAATTGGATGGATGTGTTGGCTCGAGACTTCACCTTATTTTAACTATGCTTAATTCTATCAATTGTCAAACAGTAATTTGTATACCCAACATTGCTATGCTTTCGAGAGAGATGTCACTAGTGAATCTATGGTCCCCAGGTCTATTCTCCATCAATATTAAGACTTCTACAATTGCTCTATCTGCATTCTTTTACTCTCCTTTTTTAACTTTTTATCGCTTTGCCTGTCATTATTAGTTTTAATCTTGTAACTAGCAAGGATAAGGGGAGTGGCGACCCCCTTGCTTTTGTTGGGTGCAAGCAATTGTTGTGTCTGTGTGCAGGTAATGTTCACCTTGATGGTGTGGTACCTCCTACGGCTTCGATAAACCTTGCTTTTTAATTGAGAGAAATACCTTCTGCTATTATACTACTTCATTCTTCCTCGTCAGAAAATTCCAACAACTCCATCCAGAATAGCAGCTTTGCAGTGTCCTTCCCCACCAAAGTGAACCAGGAACAAATTTCTTCCAAGATCCCGAAACTTGGCTTCGCGATGTGATAATCCCCAAGTGCAAGGAATCACCGTAGCAATTTCCAAAGATGGAAGTGATAACTATGGAGTGTCGAACCCACAAGGAGCTAAAGGTAAGATCACTATTCTCTCAAGTCCTATCTGCCAGTGATACGACTCTACGTACTCTGAACGTTTGCTTCCATCTAAAAACGAAAAATAAAACTAGGTTGTGGGTATGAAGAGGATAACTTTGCATGATATCGGAGAACTAAAAAATAAAAATAGATGTTGTTAACATAAAGTTAGAATATATTACTATATATTATAAATAGCGAGTGTGGAATAATGATAAATTGGTGTGCAGAATTATCCTAGGCAATTGTTAGCAAGATCGGTAGTCGTGATTGCAATTTTATTTGAGGGAGAGGCATAAGCTAACATACTTTATCTCCTTTGATCATATGCACTTATGATTGGAACTCTAGCAAGCATCCGCAACTACTAAAGATTATTAAGGTAAAACCCAACCATAGCATTAAAGTTTCAAGTCCCCTTTATCCCATACGCAACAACCCCCTTACTCGGGTTTATGATTCTGTCACTTGAGTAACCCACTATAAGCGAATCATGAACGTATTGCAACACCATACAACGGGAATCTCTCACGTATGCGCGACACAGAAGGCACCATAGGACATCACCAAAATAAAACATACAACTCAAACCAATCTATATCATCAATCAACCCAAAAAACAAAAGAAATCTACTCAAAACATTATAGGATGGCAACACATCATTGGATCATAATATGTGGCATAAAGCACCATGTTGAAGTAGGGGATTACAGCGGGGTGCGGGAGAGTGCACCGCATAAAAGAGATAAGGAAGGTGATGAAGATGATGATGTTAATGAAGACGATCACCACGGCGATGATTCCCCCGGTGGCACTCTGGCGCCATCGAGAGAGAGGGGGAGGGTCTCCCTCTTGTGCTTCCTCCTCCATGCAACCCCCCCCCTAGATGGGGAGAGGTTCTCCCTTCTGGTCCTTGGCCTCCATGGTGATGATGGCCCCCTCCGGGATCCTCCTCCATGGCCTCCGGTGATGATGGCCCCCTCCGGCAGGGTGCCGGAGAGGGCCTAGATTGATTTTTCATGGCTACAGATGCTTGCGGTGGCGGAACTTTCGATCTAGGTTTATTTCTGGGGGTTTTGATATTTATAGGATTTTTTGGCGTTAGTCTCACGTCAAGGGGGTCCACGAGGCAGCGGCAAGGTAGGAGCATCCCCCTACCTTGTCGTCGCCTCGGGACTCTTCTGGTCCAACTCTTGTGCTTCAGAGTTCTCTTTTGGTCCCTAAAAAATCACCATAAATTTTCAGCCCATTCCGAGAATTTTTATTTCTGCATAAAAAATGATACCACGGTAGTTCTTCTGAAAACAGCGTCAGTCTAGGTTAGTTCTAATCAAATCATACCAAAACCATATAAAATTATTGTAAACATGGCATGAATACTTCATAAATTATAGATACGTCGGAGACGTATCACGATGTAAACCCCATGCCCTCTGCATGGTGTGTTCTAGGGCATTGATGTTCATGGGTCTTGAGGAGCAAACTTTTGCCGTTCAATGAACACCACATTGCGGCGAGTATCTCCTCCACTAGTTCTTTAGACATGAAGCCCCGAACTTCCTTCTCTGTCAACACCACCCGCCGAGTCTAGCCGAGAGTCTTGCCATCGCGTCTGGCGTTCTACTCACCGCCGACGAATCCCTACCACCATGCGATCGCCGCTGCGTCACATCTGACCTAGATCCGCCCTTCACCGCCGCTCTTGGAGTCGTCCCTTTTGCTATGATGCATCAGCTTGCCTCCATCGTCCTTCGCCATCTCTCCCCCTCACAAGAGAACCAAACTAAGACGATCCGTGCTTTGGAAGACGCCGTCGCCCGCCCAGATCACCACTGTATCTGGATGACCTCCGATGAGAAACCCTCACCCTAGAGGCAGCCCGGGATCGCCAACCAATCGCCTCCTGTGGCCCGAATGGTTATCTCTCGAGATGGACCCTCCACCTTCAACCGTCTCTCAGCCTGGTCCGAATTCCCCCATTGCCCATTGGCCAAAAAGTAGAATAATAATAATCTCGCAAAAAAATCATAACTGGTGCATCCCATCGGAGTTTGCTTCCATCACAGGCAACAGCGATCGACACGGACTTTTGGCACCATGCATCCAAATGCCGTCCGCTGATTTCAGCTGTCAGAAATGGTTGATGGTACAGCACCAGTTCCAAATGAAAACACCACTGGCGTGACGGTACGCACCCGCTCCGCTCCAAGAAAAAAGATAGGTCGTATTTTAGCGTACGTGGCCCAGGTTCAGCCCATGACTCCGTCCGGGTTCACTAAAAATGTCCTTTTAGACTAAAAAACACTAAAAAAAATCCTTAAAATCTGGGTGCTCACCTCATCGAGCATGCGGGGGCAGCTAAGATTGGCAACCCATCGCGCGGGCCAGATGTTTAATCACCTCGTAGTACATCAGTCGCAGTGGCCTAAACTAAACTAATGCAATCATTCTGTGTGGTGCGAGATATCTTTCTATCACTCAGTTAAGAAAACCACTATATGCAGCAAACGGGAAAATAAATCAGTATAATAAACCTGCGACGGTGCAGGTGGGCCCTTTTTCCACGGCATTGCAAGTGAGTAGTAGGAACGAAAAATAGTGTTTCCTTCTCCTGGCCTTCTTGTAAGTGTCAAACCACAAAGCAAGCGGGTCCCATGGAAAGACGGACCGGTCCAAGTGTCCAACTCACAAGTCCATTTCGAATGGTCTGCTTTATTGTTGGCAAAAGATAATCATGCATGCACACCCCATCACACCTTTCGTTGTTGTTAAACTATGATTTGTCATTTGGTGTTGTCGCTCTCAGCAGAGTGTTTGCTCGATCAGGCCTCTTCTCCATCGGGGGGCGCCAGGGTCCACAGAGAAAGAGGGCGCAGAGATTCCAGGATATGCCGGTTCGGTTTACATCAACGACCGAACGATCGATCGAAGTCGGTCGTCGTCTTCAAGTACTAGTACCTCCGTCCTGCAAAATTTTGATCTTAGATTTAACTACAAAATATTAATGCATGTAGCCAAAAGTAATACTTATCACTAAAACTAAGTTCAAATACGATCCAAGGATATAATTTTGATGACATGCATTGTTATTACTTTAGTTAAATACTAATAGTATCAATAAATCAGGACGGAGGTAGTTCGTCCGCTCACAACTCCAAGCCTGTCTCGTAATCGGTCCCATGGGACGGTCGGGAGTCGTCGTCATCGTCGGAAACCGGCCGTAACGACGGCGCATGCACGATCTCTTCCAAATGGGCGGGCGGGCGCGCCACCGTGCGTGCAGTGCAGCTAACAGTGCCCGTGTGGGGTGGTCGGTCAAGCAAAAGCAAGCATCAAACCGGCGACGTCACGTCATTTCCGCACGTTGTCGCCGTGCCTGTGCCTGTTGATTGTGGTGACGGCACGCTTCAGCTGGCCGCACGTACCTCGACGCGAACTACGAGTACCGTTCTACGGCGCGAGAGGCACTTGCGTGCGTACGTTTTCCACGTTGATCGTGTACGTTGCTCGCATACGGCGAACAAACCACAGCACAAGTTTGTCCCATGTTTGTCTCTGCTTCTGTAGTTCTGTATGATGAGTATCTTAATCCAAACCCTCGTACACGATCAATTTGCCAAAGCCAACTCGTCCACCATCCATGCCTAATTAATCACTATCATGCAAAACTGCCCGGATTAACGCAAAACTGTGGTCGGAAACACTATTAAGAAAAGGGAATTGCTGGCATTTTTAATGCAATCGGCTGTCAAGCAATTGAAAATTCGAAGCCAGTTGGAGAAGGCACTCATTCATTCGTCCCCCTTTTTTTGGGAGAGCATAGGAAATCATGAAATGTGTGTCTTGGTTTCTTCCTTGGCTAAGATTTAATTCATTCCCTACTAAATCCATTTAGCTCTTTGATTCAAATGATTTTTCATAATTTCTCGAGTATCAGAACCCTTAGGAATATTTTTGAAAAAAAGTTACCCTTAGGAATATTTTCTGCATTTGATTTTTTTAGTTCATAGAATCGAATAATATAAGATGTTTTTTCCTACGGAATCATTTGGAGGAGATCATCAAGCGTCAACTAAAATGTTCGGTGATGCAGTCAAACTAACTAAACACTTCTAGGGCTTGAATAGACAAGTCATTCTTTTGCAAAAATATTAATAATAGACAAGTCATTCAAATCATGTGCTTTTTTATTCCCATGTTTTCACAATAAGTTAACAAAAGTTGCAATAAACACAATAAGTTCTAATAAGCATGCAAATGGAGGATATATGTCTCCATCAGATTCCAAATGGACATAATGACTTGCATTTTTTTTAGAAAAGGAGGATGACCCCCCGGCCTCTGCATTTGGGAGGTGCACGCAACCACTTTATTAATTATTCACAAAGACCTATAATGACTTGCAAATAAGTGAAGCATCATTAGTACTCGTAGTTTCATTATCTTGACCTAATACATGCATTATCTTACCCTAACCCCATAAAGTATCATTTAATATCGGCGAAAACCAACTCATCCACTTCGCTTGTATAAATCAATTCATCATTGTTGTATGCATCCTACAGTTGGGCCAAGCAAATGATAAACTGTGGCCTGGTCGGAAAGACCTTTTCAAAAAGGTAGATCCATACTACCTCCGCCTAGGTTTATTAGTACCCTTGAATTTGGGTCAATGATTGACATTTAGTTTAACTATAAAAATTAAGTTATATACCGTAAAAATAATACCATTGACTTTTTAATACAAATTCAACAATTTAAGTTTTTTGACATATAACTTATATTTTGGTAGTCAAATCTACGGTTAAAATTAGCCATAGAATATGAAGATGGCCAGTAACGTAAATTTGAAGCTTTGAAATTGCACTAGCTAGTCTTACTGACTTAGTGCGATGTAGTCCGGTCCACTGATGAAAATTAAAACTCTGAAGTCCATTGTGTGCTCCAAGATAAAATTACACTATAACCAGCGTCGAGCCTAACCATCCATCGTATATCTAAATCCGGGTGCTCATCTCATCGGACACGCGGGCAGTAGCTAGCCTATCACTTGGGTAACACACCAGTTGACCGTGACAACCCACAAGAAAACACCTTTGGTGTAGTGCTACTGTGTAAACTGGCTACGCACTCCGCTCCAAGGAAAAATCCAGGTCCGCCCAAGACTCCAATCAAATACTCTTTTCGTCACATAATATAAGATCGTTTTTAAAGCTATGTGACGGACGGAGTAACTATAATCCAGTTGCTTACCTCATCGAGCATGCGGGGGCAGCTAGCTTGGCAGCACGTTACAGATGCAGATGTCCCTTTGGAGTTTGCCTCCATTACGAGCGCCAGAAAATGTTAACAAAATTCTTGATAGGACACATAAGTTATGCAAGTCCTTGGCAGTGGCCTAAAGTACAGCAATCATTCATTCATGTTCGGTGCGAGATGTCCACCATGACCCAGTTAAGAAAAGACGCCATTATATGATCCAGGATTTAGAAAAACAAGTCAAGATGGCCTCGACTTGGACCTAGCTGGGGGATCGACAGAGTGAGTAATGTATTGTTCCAGTCACGGCCAGTGTAAGCTGCAAGTAGTGCAGGTCGACCCTTTTTCCACGGCCTGACAAGCAGGGACAAAAAAAAGTGTTTCCTTCTGCCGGCCGGTCGTGTCAAGTGTCAAGCCACCAATCAAGCGGGGCCCTGCAGAAAGGGCGGACCAGTCCAAGTGTCCAACTCACAAATCCATTTCCGAAGGTCTACCTTATTTATTTTTTAATTATTTTGAGATAGGTCTACCTTATTTCTTGCTAAAAGATAATCATGCATGCCCAGCCCATCACAGCTTTCGCTGTTGTTAAACTATGATGATTTGCCGTCGCTGTCACCGGTTGTCTCTGGACCTTTTTTTTTTGGATTGAATTCAAACCAATCAAAAAAAAAAGGTCCAGAGAGAGATGGAGAGCGGGGCAGAGGTCCCAGGATATCCAGATGCGCGCCCGAACAGCGCGCTCAACGGCACAACGATCGATGGTTCAACGACCGCGCGGTCTCTTCGTTCCAAATGGGCGTGCGACCGTGCGTGCAGCGCAAGCACCAAACCGGCCACGTCACGTCATTTCCGCACGTTGCCGCTGTGCCTGTTGATTGTGCTGACGGCACTCTTCAGCAGCTGGTACGTACCAGGACGCGTACTACTACGACTACTGTTCTACGGTGGGAGACGCACTTGCATACGTACGTATTCCACGTACTAGCAACGAGAGACCGTACGTCGCCCCGTGCATGCATGAATTCCACACAGATCGACCTCAGTTCCAATCGACCTTGCAGCTGACCGAGCGCCGGGGTCGTTTCCTCTGCTGGCCTCTCACTTCTCTCCGGCCGTGCCACAGTTCCATAAAAAAAATGGAAGAAAAAGAAAACATTGCCACTCCAGGGCAGGCATGCATGCACCATGGGAACGTGCCCGGCCCCCACAATGCGGGGCTTGCGGTTCAGATGCGGCCGGTGGGCCAGGCCCCAGGTTGGCCACGACGATGCTCTCAACGACGGCGGACCAAACCACAGACGTTTGTCCCATCTCATCTGCTGCTTCTGCATGAGTATCTTAATCTAAAACCTCGTACGCGATCGACTGGCCAAGGCAACTCAACCACTACACGTACCTAATTAATTCATCGCCATCATGCAAAACCGCCCGGATTAGCTCAAAACTGTGTTCGGAGACAGCATTAAGAACGAATTGCTGTCAAACGTTTTAAAATTCGGACCAATCGGAAGGACATAGCACTCATTCATGCGTCCACTTGTGTATAGAAAAGCATGAAATGCGTATATTGGGTTCTCCGTTGGCTTGAATTAAGTTGACTTCCCAGTAAATTCACCAGGACCTCTTTGATTCAAACGGTTTTCACTGATTTTTCGAGTATTAGAATCCTTAAGTTGATTATTTAATTGATATAACTGAAATTTACATGATTCTTTTCCTACGAATCATTTGTAGTACATTCTACAGGATCTAGCATCATCCCAAAGGTTTACAAAAAAATTCTTTGTATTTTTCCATGATACAATATAAGAGCATCTATAGCCGGACTTGGCAAATCCGCCTCCCTAACACACGTGCAACAGCCGACAACACCACCATCTGGGAGAGTGTCATGCGCTGACCATCAGACGCAAAGATCTGCTCCTCGGCGCCGCCCATTAGAGTGCCTCCGAGATGGAGGAACAAGAGAAGCAAATTATTTCGACGCCATTGATGTAGCATCTTTGAAAGCACACTATACCTCTACCGAAGAGAAATTGCAAGGTCCTCGTCCGCTCCCACCGCTGAAGCGGCAGACGGACACAGATGAGGACCCAACATCGCTGGCGTTGAGGAAGGCAAGAATGTTGCCGCCTGATCGCCTCTCTCGAGCGGTTCAGGAGCGAACGAAGCGGTTCTAGCATCTTGATTTTTGTGCGAGGGTAAAGGAGTTTACTCCAAATGAATCGGGTTACAATCGAGAGGCAATAGTTTCTCAATACAAGACATACCTCTACCTAGCCACACATCAGTAGTACTCTTCGTGCGACTATACAAAACCAATCAATCTGCTATCTTATTTTGCTCACGTTTAATCTTCAACGAAAAAACTCCCTCTATACCATAAGATGCTTGATCTCAGCAACTAAATGACCATATGCCGACCGGGATAGCTTGTCTCCAGTCAAAGCGAACAAAGCCTCTGAAGAATCGGACTGAACGATGACCGGCATGCTAGTATGTTGAGCTGCTAGTGCCATACCTTGCATTAACACATGTAACTCCGCTTCCAGCGCATCGTTAAAATTAAATAGACAACAGTAGGCTGCAAAGATCACACTCCCGTCATGTCTTCCCAAGATTATTCCCGCCGACGCCGATTCATCCAACATGGAGAAGGCCCCATCAATGGATAAGGCGACCATGTCCGCCGGTGGTTTATGCCATGGCAATGAATCAGTAGCCACCCTTTCATGCACAACCGGCCTTTCCTTCAACAATGGCATTTTCCCTTTAATGATTTCCTCCATGTTATATTTCTTGGATATGCCAAGCGGTTGCATGTAACTTATCTTGATGGTTGAATATGAGGGATGTCGAACAACTCAAATATTTGGATTACGTTTGAGGAGCTTGATTGAGAGAGTATTTATGACACGCAGATGCAGGGGCACCAAGGGCGCGTTCGGTGGCCCTCCGCTCCGCTCTGCTTTTGGAACGGACGGGAGCTGGAGTTATAATCCCTGGAGCGAGCTAACAACTGCTCCGTAGATTCTTGAATTTGAAGAAGCGGTGGAGTGCCGAACGCGGCGCAAGTCCCACAGTGTGATTATTTCCTGCCGGTCCAGGTCCGCCCCAAAGACTCCAATCAGCTGCTCACTTCATCGAGCATGCGGGGGCAGCTAGCATGGCAGCACGCTGCAGATGCAAATGTCCCGTTGGAGTTTGCCTCCGTTACGCGGCGCCAGAAAATGTTAATAATCCTTGGCAGTGGCCTAAAGTAATGCAATCATTCGTTCGTGTTCGGTGCGAGATGTCCATCACCCAGTTAAGAAAAGACGCATGTATTGAGGATATTAGTTGCTAAGCATTTTAATGCATTTAGCACCTTATTTTAGCACCAATACATTGGGAGAGGTACAAAATGAAGAAGTACTCCCTCCATTTCTTTTTGCTTCACATATAAGATTTGATCAAAGTCAAACTACACAAAGTTTGACCAAATTTATATAAAAATATATGAACTCTACAATACTAAAACTATATAATATGAAAATTCATGGTGCATCTGATAATATTGATTTCGTATTATGAATGGTTATATTTTTTAATATAAAGTAAATCAAACTCTACAAAGCTTGACTTTGACCAAACTTTATATGCAAACTAAAAAGAAACGGAAGAAGTATATAGAAACATAAAATAGTGTTTCCTTCTGCCGGCGGGTCCTGTCAACTTCAAAGTGTCAAGCCAGCAAGCAAGCGGGGCGGCAGAAAGTGCAGACCAGTCCAAGTGTCCAACTCACAAATCCATTTCGGAAGGTCCACCTTATATTGTTAAAAGATTATCATACCCCTAAAAAAATGCTAATAGATAATCATGCATGCCCAGCCCATCACAGCTTTCGCTGTTGTTAAACCACAGCACGATTTGCCGTCGCTCTCAGCGGTTGCTCGACTAGGCGCAGAGATTCCAGGGATATCCCCAACAGAATATACCGGTGCGATGCGCTCAACGAACGACCGACCGAAGCCGGTCGTCGGCTCGTCGCTATGTAAGTACCCCCTCCGTTCCTAAATACTTGTCTTTTTAGGCATTTTAATAAGTGACTACATACGGAGCAAAATGAGTGAATCTATACTTTAAAATATGTCTACATATATCCGTATGTAGTAGTCATTTGAAATATATAGAAAGACAAGTATTTAAGAACGAAGGGAGTACGTGCCTAGAGTTCCCAGAAGCGTGCATGCATGAGCCGGGTTCCGACGCCGCACGGTCTTTTCCAAATGGGCGTGCAGTGCCTCCCAGAACATCAATGCGTGATCGCATCGGAGCAGTGTATGAAATAGGGACTCATCTTCGCTACCACACATTGGGCATATAGCATCATCTCTGATGTGCCTCCTCCTCATCTCCCCATGGACAGGTACAAAATTCTTTAGTACCCTCCACTAGAACACCCTAATTTTGGGTTGCACCTGTAATTTCCACAGTGCTTTCTACCATTCTTCACCATGAGTGGATGAAGACGGGCTCCTTTGGTTTGCTGTTTTGTGCTCCATCAGCATTCTGTACGCCGATCGTACCGAGAAAACACCCGTGTGCTCTCAGGCCCAGGCCCAAAAGTCTTCAATCTGCACTCTTGGCCTCGGCATTTTCAAAATTGCATCTGCATCCGGTGTTATAAACAGTGTACGAACTTTAACTTCGTCCCACCCTCCTGTATCATCGTCTAGCAGTTCTGACGCCAACTGAATCGGCTCCTCCGCTAGCCTGCATAAAGGTTTCACTGTGGCTGTCCCAGCGATCCATTGATCATGCCGGACTTCAGTCTTCCTCCCATCCCCAATTCGCCTAATAAGGCCTGCCTGTAGCACTTCCTTCCCTTGACAAATAGCTTTCCAGGTTGCTGAGGCACCCTTTGGACAGCCAGCTTGTAAAAAATTCCCGTCCGAAAAGTATCTTCCTCGAAGTACCCTAGCACATAAGCTATCTGGTTTATCCAATAATGTTCTGGGAGGCGGCCAAGGACTTTTTTGGCCTTACAGTGCCGAGACTGCACCCATTGACATGGTCTAAGGATATACTGGACCATGAGGTGTTTAAAAGGAAAGATGCAACAGTTATGGTGTCAGTCATGTGGGCAATTTGGACGAACCGTAACAAGTATACGCATAATGAGATTCAGTACCAGCCGATCAAATCAATGGAATTAATTAGAGAACTCATTATGGCGATTGACGTCCCTAATACCGCTGCTGTCAAATCCATAGAAAGGCAGAAGTGGGAGGCGCCAGCTCAGGGGTGGGTGAAGATGAATACTGATGGAGCAGTACATGAGACTAATATGTGTTCAGCAGTGGGCATAGTAGCAAGGGATCAACAGGGTGTATTCAGACTGGGGCAGTGCATCAAATACACGGCACCACTTGATCCTTTCTCTACAGAGCTTATTGCATGTAGAGATGCAATGTTGTTGGCTAGTGCAAATGACCTGCAATATGTCATTATTGAGACAGATTGTCAGGCCGTGTTTGAAGCATGGAAGCAAGGTGATGATCGATCCACTGGTGGTACGATCTTGAGGGAGATGCGCACCTATCTCCCAAGTTTTCACGGGTTTGAACTGCGATGGACGGCAAGGGAAGCTAATTCAGCTGCCCACCTGACTGCTAAGCAGGCTTTATATTTAGATACTATGTCTGTCTTGTTTCATGTAATTCCTGAGTTTCTGGTCGAGGCTGTTCGATCAGATATGTCCCGCCTAAATGAATAAAATGCCGAAAGGGCGGTTCTCAAAAAAAATAAAAAAATGGGCGTGCAGTGCAGCTAGCATGCATGCATATACCCATTTGCACCGGTCAGTCAAAGCACGTACGAATACGAAGCCGGCGACGCCGTTCCCGCACGTTGTTGCCGTGCCGAATTGTTGATTCCGGTGATGCAGCCGCTTCAGCTGGCACGTACCTGGACTCGCACTGCTAGCTTCTCCGTCTGTAAGTTTTTATAATACGTTTTAGATCACTGTAGAGAGTGAGAGATACCCCCTCCGTTCCGAATTATTTGTCGTAGGTATGGATGTATTTAGATGTATTTTAGTTCTAGATACATCTATTTATGTGACAAGTAATTTGGAACGGAAGGAGTACTCACGTATGTCGCGATGGAACGGAATCCTCAAGCCGGTCAATGCCGAAACTGTTCTAGTCTTGACGGGCGG
Source organism: Triticum urartu (assembly GCF_003073215.2). NCBI lineage: Eukaryota > Viridiplantae > Streptophyta > Magnoliopsida > Poales > Poaceae > Triticum > Triticum urartu. The sequence goes on along the minus strand of NC_053027.1, from coordinate 553,442,133 downwards.
CTGGACGTACGTTGCAACTGGCCGGGTCGTGTGCCCGTTGCTAGCTCGAGCCGGAAACTTCTTTCCTGTGGTCTCCGGCCGTGCGTTTCCCCGAGTGGCTACCTACTCTTCTTCTTTTTTTCAGGAGAAAAGGAGATTCTAATTATTCACGGAGGCTTCTCAGCCAATGCTAAGTTTACAATAAATTCTAATCCCGAATGCAACCATACCGCAGTACGGGGAGTGCTACGGCCATATGCGGCAAGTTCGTGACTAACTTTATTCTGCGACCGACAACAGTGAGTAAAAGAAATCTCCCTATCCTCAGTTGAGGCCAGATTCTGAGTCTCCTTAACCAACATGCGATGTATCGATCGTTCCTCGGAATGTGCTGTGATCAGTGACACCGCCTCCGCGCTATCAAGCTCGACCAAATGGGTAGCACCGTACGATGGAGGGCCAGCTCCAGCCCCTCCCGACACGCCGCTAGCTCAGCGTCCAACGCGTTATCACATATATGGATTTCCCGACAAGCGCTATAGATGATATCACCATATGCATCCCGTAGGATCATACCACCTTCTGCCATACTTGTGGACGGAATGAAGCTTCCGTCCGTATTTAGCTTCGTCCAACCTGACTCAGGGGGCATCCAGCGCAGCTCTTCCTTAGACTCGGCGTTGGCCTTATAGGGTGGCGGAAGGGCATTGAGCACCATTTTTCCTTTGACAACATCACCGCTGGGGTACTGGTGGAGGCATAAAAGCGAGCTAATATATTCATACAGGACCGACGAGAAGATTCAATAGGCGGAGGCCTTTTCTCATGCGTTATCTCATTCCGCATGTATCAAATCCTCCACATGGTCATCGGAACGACCATACGCGCCGTCTCGTCTAGTGGTTCGAGGAGCGTAAAGAGCCACTCTGGGCCCGAGTTATAGATTGTTTCGACCCTCGGGATGTGCCAGTCAAGCGCCATAGCATGCCATAGTTCCTTCGCTAGGGGGCACCTGCAAAATGCATGGAGCACATCCTCTCGTTCCACACCACAAACGGGACATATGTCAGATATCTTAAGGTGACGAGTAAATTTGTTAGCCCAAGTAGATAGTGAGTTTGTCACAATCCTCCAAACGATCACGCGTACCTTCGGGGGAGCAGGGCATCCCCATATGGTTTTTCAGATGACGCAACGATCATCCGGTGCCCTGCTTGTGGCGGTGGCTTGTGGGGAGCAGGGTACCTGCCCTTCGTGACAGCTCGGTCCATGTGAGCACGTACTATTGTTCCCTTTTGATGTGCTTGTACTATCTAGAGACTGGAAGTGGAACAAGTGATATCACCTTAGGGTTCGATTCTCGTTTTATACGGTAATGCTAGCTGGTAACGTTCTTCTCTATCAGCGGTGATAAACAAATGTATTTTATTTTACTGACATTTTTAGTTGAGACGCGAGATCAAACAGTGACAACCTTAGAAGGACGATATCCCTTCCCTGGAGAAGCTGCATGCTGTTGTGAAGAAATTGCTATGCGTCTTTGAAGAAACTGCCAGTAAAAACATTCGTAAATGTCACTATCTCAACCTTCACTGCCTATTGGCTCCGTTTTATAAGGTGCTTTTTTTTCGCGAGGGCATTTTATAAGGTGTTTGACAGGAATGAATAACGATAACGCGGCACCGTAAACAAAAGTGGACAAGCAAAAGAAACGAACATACATACATGAAGCAAACTTGAAGAAGCATTTTTGGAAAAGGAACTTGAAGAAGCATGCACGCTTCGATCTCCGGCTTTCGATTGTTGGTTAACTTTTTTTTTTTGAAGTTCAATTGTTGGTTAACTTGAAGAAGCATGCACGCTGCTTCTATCTCCAACATCTGCTAATTTGATTAGGCTGGGCCACAGGCCATGCGTGCACATGTGTTGCTGGCTTGCCGGAGTACACCATTTAGTTTAGGTGTCTGGAGGTTAAAAGAAACACAAAAACGTTGTAGAAACACTGGAAAAGACTTGGCCAGTTGCGTGTCATGCACCATGCATGCGTGCCCGGCCCCCACCGTGCTGGAATTCAGATGCGGACATGCATACGGCCAGGCGTGCCCGCGGCGAACCCACCTACAGACTTTGTCACATCCCATGTTTGCATCTGCATCTGCATGAGTATCTTAATCTAAAACCTAGTACACGATCAATTGGCCAAAGCAAAACTGCCTAATTAATTCATCCCTGTGATGCAAAACCGTCCGGATTAATGCAAAACTGTGGTCGGAGACACCATTAGAAAAAGGCTGCTGGCATTTTTTTTAACACAGGACAGACGCAGGCGCTCATACATTCACCCATATGAACGCACATACACCCTCTACCCTATGAGCAGCTTCGAGAGACTAAGCCGGCCTATCATCTTGAGATTTACGAAGTCGTCGTAGGTGTCTCATCGTCGACGGGAACGTCTCTCCCACTAAAAGCGCATCGCCGGAAATCCTGAAATATATCCAGAAATAATGTAAGCACGAAGATTTGAACCCTGGTGGACTGGGGATATCACTGTTTCTCTAACATTCAACCACAGGTTGGTTCGTGGCTGCTGACATTCTTAATAAGTACAATTTGTTGTCAAACATTTTATGAGGGGGAGCCAATTGGAGAAGGCACTCAGAGGGTGCTTGGATTCAATGGACTTATTTTAGTCTGACTAAAAATGGTCTCTTTAAGAGGCTAAAGTTCCAAGCACCCCTGATTAAAGAGAGGCTAAAACTAGTCTTGAGACTAAAATTTTTTAGTCAGGGGTATCCCTACTAAAATGTGGATTAGTCCTCTCTCTCCTCATTTAACTCCTCTCCTTTAACACATGCGAGTTCTGAATTGGAGGGTTTAGAGAATAATAAATGCTCATTAACTTGATTTTAGTCTCTTTAGTATTTGGATCCAAACATGGGTAAGGCTAGCAAGTTTTAGTCCCACTACGTTTAGTCGTGAGACTAAAACGTATCCAAGCACCCTCTCATTCATGTGTCCCCTTTTATAGAAAATCCTAAAATGCGTATCCCGCGTCTTCTCTTGGCTTGAGTTTAATTGGTTTCCTAGTAAATTCACTGAAGACTTCTTCGATTCAAAGGATTTTCACATAATTTTCGAAGTATCAGAATCCTTAAGGATATTAACTATGTTGGTTGTTTAATTCACATAATCGAATCATATACTTCTGCCTTTCTACGGATTCGTAGCTAAAGATGTGACGCGGTGCCCGATCCGGCCCGCTTCGTATTCAAACTTGGACAATTTAGTTCTAACTAAGTTGTGCTGTATTAGCTTAGTTTGTATTGCCATCCACCTATGTGGACCAATGCGGGACGCTGCCCTGCACCCCTATTCGTAGCACATTCTATAGGAAATGTAGTTTCAATTCAAACGTTTGTTATTCCCACGTTTTAACGATTTCGCGGATCAAAGAAACCCACATAGTAGGATTTTACTATATGCTTTAAGCATGCAAACAGAGGAAATATGTGTCCCGCAGATCCCAAATGGCCATAATGACTTGCTCATGAGTGTATTATTACTAGTTGCATTATCTTATCGTAAGCATTAGTTTATCCTAAACCCATCAATTGTCAATTAAGATGGGCCAAAACCAACTCATCCACTTCCCTTGTAGTATAATAACTTCATCCATGTTGTATGCATCCTGCAGCCGACCCAAGCAAATGACAAACCGTGGTCTGGTCGGAGAGACCTTTTTCCTTTTGAAAAAGGTTGATCGGCACAATTTTGTATGTGCAATTTGTTGTCAAATATTTTAAAATGGCGGTTAGAGAAGGCAATCATTCATGCGTAGCACAAAATGCATTGAAAAACAAGATAAAATGCATACCTTGGGTTTCTCTCTGCCTCGGATTTCATTTTTTTCCTAAGTCAACCAATTGATTGACTAATAGCAGTAACAAATGGATCCAGCTTGCCTGCTCTTTTCTCATGCTTTCATTTGTGCTACCACTTTATTCTACGGCTATTTTTTTTCCTTTTTTTCTTCTGATTTTAACAGGGTAGGCCCGGGTCTTATTTTGCTTCAATCAAATTAAGCCACGTACGCACGAGCACGGATGGGCGCACGCGAGGGGCATAGGCAAGTCTCGTCCGTAACAAATAACGCTCTCCCCACATTAGCAGTACTAGGTTTTTTCGGGTTTTATTTAAGTATGCAAATGGGGGCAAAAAAATATGTCTCCAGCGGATTCCAAATGACTAGCGGCCAAAAGAGAGGAGCGAGCAGAATATTCGCATTCGCCTCCGCCTCGCTGGCTCCCCCCTCCCCCTCCCCTCTCGCATTTATAACCGCCCTCGCCGCCGGGGAGGCCTCGACCCGCACCACACCGCACACCACACCCGCCCGCCCCAACAACAGAGACGGACCCGGCCATGGTCTACGGCGGAGAGGAGGCGCTGAGGCGGCAGTACTCCATCGGCGACGAGATCGGGCACGGCCGGTTCGGGACCGTCCGCCGCTGCCACTCCAACGCCACGGGGGAGGCGCTGGCGTTGAAGACCACGCCCAAGGCGCCGCTGCGTGACCCTCTCGACCTGGCCCTCGCGGAGCAGGAGCCCAAGCTGCACCTCCTCGCCTCCTCCCCGCCCTGCAGCCCGCACCTGGTCGCCCTCCACGCCGCCTTCGACGACGCCGACGCCGTCCACCTCGTCGTCGACCTCTGCGCCGGCGGGGACCTCCTCTCCCTCATCTCCGCCCGCGGCGGCCGCCTCCCCGAGCGCGAGGCGGCGGGGCTCGCCGCGCAGATCGCCTCCGCGCTCGCCGCGTGCCACCGCCGCGGGGTCGCCCACCGGGACGTCAAGCCCGACAACCTCCTCTTCGACGCCGCCACCGGCGCGCTCAAGCTCGCCGACTTCGGCTCCGCGGAGTGGTTCGGGGACGGGCGCCGCATGTCCGGGATCGTCGGCACGCCCTACTACGTCGCCCCCGAGGTGGTCGCCGGGCGGGAGTACGGCGAGAAGGTGGACGTGTGGAGCGCCGGGGTGGTGCTCTACATGATGCTGTCGGGGTCCGTGCCCTTCTACGGCGCCGCCGCCCCGGAGATCTTCGAGGCCGTGCTCCGCGGCAACGTGCGCTTCCCGCCGCGCGCCTTCGCCGGCGTCTCCCCCGAGGCCAAGGACCTGATGCGCCGCATGCTCTGCAAGGACGTCTCCCGCAGGTTCTCCGCCGAACAAGTCCTGAGTAAGCAGCGACCCCCGGCAGATCCACTGAAACAAAAACGCTCGCCGTCCTTGGAGTTCCTCGCTGACGTTTGTGGATCGGGTGGTGATTTCCGCAGGGCATCCGTGGATCGCGAGCTGCGGAGGGGATGCGGTTGCGGGCTGAAGAAATCGATGGACCAACATGCGGGGCGCGCTCCATCCATCTCTAGATAGAAGACCTTCTCCACGGAGGACGACGGCTCGGTTTCTGCGGCTCTGCTCTGTTTCTCCGGCAAATCGGCGATGGACAGAAGCAGCGGTGGTGCCGGAGTTGAGTTGAGTTCAGTAAGTAGAACTAGTGCTAGTTCCTTCGTGATCATTTAGGTCTAGAGGTCTCTGGTGAAGCTGGAATTGCAGAAGCTTTCACCTGAGTTAGCCTGAATGTGTGTTTGTTCGTCGTGTTTGTTCTCTGAATCGCTGCAGCAGTCCTTGTACATACAGTCTTGATCAGTTCTAGCTGAAGAGGAAGAGAGGGTTTAGTAGTACTTAGTGGAACTTAGTACGCAGGCTTTGTTCAGAAGAATGAAAATGAAGCAAAAATATGTGCATGTTTTGTACAAAATCACTGCGTGCTGCTTCAGTTTAACTGGCCATCATCTTCTGTGCTGGCACAACACTCTTACAAGTGGACACCAGCTAACCAACAGAGAGTGCTCTGCAAGTCTCCATGGTGCGATGTCATGTGTGATCGCGGGGCTGGAGATTTGGTGACTGTCTTTGCTGTCCGATGATGCGTGCTGATAATGAACGAAGAGGATACGCTTTTGATTCAGATACTAGCAGCAGAGCAGTTGCAATTGCATGGCTTTTTGGCCTTTTCAGTCGCAACTTGCAAAATCTTGTACTGTGTATGTATGTATCCCGTGGATGTTGTCTCTGAACTTTTTCAGCAACTTGTGGGTTGTTAATCACCATTAACCAATCGCATTACGCAGTCAGTCACATGATGGATGGCTCAACCGAATATATACCTAACTGAAACCACTTTTACTGCCGAAAATGAAGAGCCGAAAACACTCTGCCACCTAACTGAAAACACTTTTACTACTTCCGTTGCTTTAATAACTTCTGAAACCGAAAGCCTGAAAACGCTTGCTCTGCCGTTCGTTTCACCACACCACTTGCTCGCTGATCTTCACAGGCATGCACATGATGCGCGTCCCTGGCCGTCCGATCCGGCGATCTGCTAACGAAGCAACGGCCAACGCCGAGAGAGGTGGTCACGTTCTGCTCCCTGCTCGCCAAGCAACCGCCCTCCTCCGTCCTGTGCGCTCCCGTGAGGTGAGTGACTGCTCCGGATTCCTGTGCCATGGTTGGAGGGAAACATGCCAGCCCTGCCCATGTCCTTTGTGGCAAGTTGCATCTGCTGACTGCTGAGCACTCTGAAACCATGCAGATAATGAGGAGGACTGTTGCCGGGAACGGCTTTGTGCTGTAGCCACCTTACCCACCTAAGACCTAACCGAGCCATCCTCATGACAGGCGCGACCTGGAAAGCTCGCTGCTTCTGTTGCTCCTTTGGGTTTGGGTGGTGATCGGTGAGGAGGCAGCGCAGCAGCATGATGTAAATCAGGTGATGGGCTGGTGTGCACCGAGTAATCTGTTTTAACTTTACAGCTTGCCACCATCGGCCACACAAAGATATCAGGCTCGGTAACTTGAAAACATGACGTTTTTTTTTATTTAGAAAAACAGGGAGGTGATCCTGGCTCCATTAATCAGAATGAAACCACGAGTTGCATAGCAGTAAAAAATGGTCCAAAAAATAAAACGCTATATAGCAAGTTCAACATAGGGCAACACTAGCAGGTTACCATCCTTTCATCCGCGCCGGCTCCTTCCACCATACCGCCCTTCGACCCCGTCCATCTCCATGACGTGCCAATCCTAAAGCTCGTGGTTTTTCGGCGTCGCCTGATGCTACCCACCGACGGCGGGCGCAACCCCACCCAAGCCCCTCCTGAGGTGGTGATCTTGACCAGTGAAGCGACTTCCTCATCTCCGGCCCCTGATCCGTGACAATGGTCCAGTTCTTCGAATCGGATGACGGCGGCGTCGTGCGCTCCCCTTCTTGAAGGCGCCATCTTGCTTGCTCGCGGCGTCTCGGGTGTTGGAGTTAGAGATGATCGATGCCTTGCCGGTTCGGCTTGCCCCTCTACCCGGACTTGGCTTGGCGGTTTAGCTGTGTTTTTCCTTTGTTTGGGCTTAGCATCTCGTGTCTCTCTGCTCTGGTCCCATGTTCGCGGCTTCTCCTATATGCGTCTGTGATATGTGTTGTACCCTCTTATGTATTCATTCTGCTTTCCTTCTATCAATGCAATGATACACAACCTTTGCGTATTCACGAAAAAAAAGTCTCATGCTTTAGGGGTGGCGCTGATAATGGCTGGGGCGACCATCCGTTGTCCACGACAGAGGATGGGATTGTAAATAGCACTTGCTTGATCTTCATGTCAAGTGCTGGTTTAGCTCAGAGATCCATCATTTGTTCCAGAAGCTTGGCGCGAGGAGCTGCCTTGGAAGCTGCAGACCCATGTTTCCATCTAGCCACATGGAATCAGCATGGGTTTCTTTAGTTGATCTATCAGGAATTGAGTTAAACCCTCCAGTTTCAGTCTCTCTGATTCAGGGGACAAGATCGACCAAATTTTTATGGTTCGCAACATTCTCCCTATCATCTGTTTCAGAGATAATCGTATGGTATTGTCAAAGATCATGAAATTTGTTATATTGTGATCCAAATTGATATATAAGTATAACGGCTAACTCCTGACGAGCAGAGCGGAGGCCTGTCATCGGAAGGCCCCAACAGAGATGCAGGGGGCGGGGGCCTATGTCACCCCTGTTATATATCTCTCTTGTACGCCGCCGCACGTGATAGTTGATCAATTGTAAATCCCTGACATTTGTATCCTCTGCCGACATAGTAAAAATTTGCAGGATGGGGCATGTGGTTTTTTCCCCTTCATGCTGAAGGTCTCGTCACTTAACTAGATGGATAGCACGACCCTTGGAGGGAGACATCCAGCCTAAAAAAAGAGGATGGTGACATCCTGTTTGATGCCTTTTGTGCCAAATAGTTGTGGAATATCCATGCTAGCCTATACGGGCTACAAAGTTTTTTTTTGGGGGGGGGGGGTGTTAAAGCAACACTTTATTCATCAAATACCACAATTTGTGGGGTTACATTCGGGTCATGGGGTTGCATAGGCCACAATTGGCGACCCTGGCCTAAAGAGAGGGAGAATCGACCTAAATTATGAACATCCTCATTAACTAAACGACCTTCAGAAGCAAAATTACAATTAAAACTAGCTGCATTAGACTTGATCTCACCAATGATCACTCCATGGCGTCCCCAAGTACCATTTGCCAGATCGTTTGTCAGAACTATACATGCTTGAACTGGAGTGACCAATTTACTTTTTCATGTTTTCCGAATCATGCGAGTAACAAATAGTAGCCTCCTGAAGCGAGGCAATACGAGCCGACCCATTAGCGTTTCGCGGGCCGGGATCAAAATTGGTTTCATTACTTTTTTTCTTCGATTTTGTAACATTTTTTTCCCTTTTCGTTTGGGTTTCAGCGGTTTTTTCTCTTTCCTCTTTTCCTTTTATGATTTTAGTAAGTCCAACATTAGTTGGGTTTTTTTAATTTTTTTTCTCTTTTCGGGTTTGTTTTTGCTCCTAGTTTTACTTCATTTTTTTGGCCTTTTATGTTGTTTTTGCTTTCTTATGTTTTTTCTTTTTTGTTTTGTTTGTAAATTTTAAACTGTATTTTATACATTAAAATTTTGCAAACATACAGAACAATTTTTAATATATGTCAAACATCTTTTGTAATAAAACGATGAACATTTTATAAAAAAACTAGGTGAATGTTCTTTATATATAGTGAATATTTTTAAATTTATAAGATGAAGTGAACATTCGTTAAATATAATCTAAACATTGTTTTGTAATAAATGATGCACAATTTTAAAATATACGATGAATATCTTTTTATATGCGTAAATATTTTTCTAAAATAAATCATGAAGTTTTTCAAATTTACGATGGTCATTTTCTAAAGATTTTTTTCTAGTAAGTTTTAAATTATTTAGATTCTTAAAATAGCCAACAAGTTTCTGTGTGGAGAAAACTCACCTAGAAAATCAAAGATAAAAACACACCAAAGGCTCAGCAGTGCTCGCCATAGTGGGTCTGCCATTTGTTCCCCGTTTTAGTCCAGGTTGACGCCAACATGCGCCCAATAGGAGGTCCCCTATTTTAGTAGTGTCAAATAGGTGCGGAAACATCCCCACCAACCTATATATGGTCGGAAGTGGAGTGGCCAATTTACCTTTTTGTGTGTTTTTTTAGAAAAATGGCTTAAATAGCAAGTTAGTCTTACGTCCCAAAACGTAATATCATTTTTGACACTATGATTAAAAAATAGCTTAATTAACAAGTTAGTCTTACGTCACAAAAATGGCTTCATGAACAAGTTACTCCTACATTTTAGAAATTGTAGAAAGTGTTTTTGAACTAAAAACAAATGTTAAATAAATTGAACAGCGAACAAATATAAAGAAAAAATAAATTTATTTTTAAAAGTTATAGTGTATTTAAATATATTTATTGTGTTTTGTAAGGTGTTCAATGTGTGCTTAAAAAATATCCGTCGTATATTGATGTGAAATGGCTCACCAATCGAAGCTAAGGCATGATTATAAACTCAAAACTCTATGCAGTACATCATGTCTAGTAATTTTAATATATTTGGGTTACCAAAATTTATTCGGAGATTATCATCAAGATCGTGTTTGTACAAAATAGTTTCTTAACTTTGCTAAAATTAGTAATCCTTACTTTTGAAAAAGGTGAGAATTTGAAATTTTGTTCGTAAAACAACATATATTTTCCTCAGAAATAATGATGCCCGGAATATTTATATTGAACTTTTATATTTTTACACATCAAATTCAAACTTATCCAATATATTTTATATTATATTAAAATATTTCTAAATATTAACTAAAACATGTTTGTTATACAATTCTAATGTCTATCATTGAACACTACACGAAAAACATGCCAAAATGAAAATTGTGTTCCATAGCTAAAGTTACTTCCCATTTTGAGACAACTCCACTTAAAAGATTAAGAATGATTGCCGTAAATGTGTGAAATAGGCAGAATATCATGCCTCCATGGTTTAAGTTATGACATTCGCATATATGTTTGTGTGTTTGAATATTGTTATATATCTCAACTCATATTTGTAAACCATCAAATTGATGGAAATATCCTATAGTAGTTTCTAGTAACTAATTAAATAGAAGCAAATAGACATAAGACTAGTTTATGTTAGAATAGTACTTTAGGGTTAACATGAATATCTTAATCTTGTATTGGAACACATAAATATTATCAAAAATTGGGCACTAATCAGAATTGAGAGAGTCCTCCAAGGATAGCTCTCATCCATAGTATTGGAGTGATTACCTTCGATCTAGTTCATGATTTTGATATTGCCTTTTTTGTTGGAATATGCCCTAGAGGCAATAAGATTATATTATTATATTTTCATAGTCATAGTTAAGAGCTTATATTCCATGGTATAACTACTATAATCCTGGAATATGCGACTAAGTGGAAAACTCATATGCGCGTGTGGAATGATAAACGGTAACAATAGGTTCCCGATGTTGTTGGTGTTCACGTTTTTCCGATCTTAGGATGTGCTTAGTGTAACTATAGTCATAAAACAACATTGACGGTATGCCGTTAGAAGAATGATCATATTGAATCGACCCAATACTTGTCTGTTATACTATGTGATTATATTGTCTGAAATCATCTGTTATAACACGAAGTGTTAGCATTTGTTGTACCTCCTCAGACCATGAGAGTGTCTCATGTCACTTCCTACCATATGGTGGGCTTTGGGGTTGCTCAACCATCATCTGTAACAAAGATGATCATAACGACAACTTTCAGGCACATCCGGATAGCTCGAGAATGGGATTTGCTCCTCTGTCGAGGGAGAGATATTCTTAGGGCCCTCTCGGTGAGACGGCATCCATCATCGTCTGGCCAGACACATGTGACTACGTCACGCAAATGTCAGAACACGTCAACGAGAAAGAAGAACACAACCGGTAACGTGAGCAACGGTATAGTGAGCATGGTAATGACTCAGGAGGATACCGATGCACACCGAGAGGCTTTATTTAGTTGCTTTAATAACTTCGAAACTGAAAGGCTGAAAACTCTTCCTCTGCCATTCGTTTCACCACACCACTTGCTCGGTGATCTTCACAGGCATGCACATGATGCGCGTCCTTGGCCGTCCGATCCCGCGATCTGCTAACAAAACAACGGACAACGCCGAGAGAGGTGGTCACGTTCTTCGCACTGCTCACCAAGCAACCGCCCTCCTCCGTTCTCCTCCAGCAGCAGCGAAAGGGTTTTTGCTCTCCTGTGACCGACTGCTCAGGATTTCTGTGTGCAGCGTCTAGTTGTCCATGGTGGGAGGGAAACAAGCTAGCCAACCATGCTGATGTCATGTCATGCGTGGCAAGTTGCATCTGTTGTGAATAGGATTGTTGCTATGAAGGTTGGCCGGGAACGAAAGTGCCATTCTACACCGAGCAGCAAATGCTCCTGCTGTGAACAGTAAAATCAAAAAAATAGAAAAAGAAATCAAAATATCCTGAATTTTTTTGTGACATACTTTCGCAAATGTTTGTCGTGCATGTAAAATTTCATCGCGAAATCACATTGGTGAAAGTCGTGCCAAAAAAACAAAATCAGAGCTCCAAAATGCTTTCGTATGTAACATTTTTAGAGTATCGATTTTGTTTCTTTTTACCATGTCCTCCAACAATGTGATTTTGTGATGAAATTTTGCATGCACAACTAACATTTACGAAAGTATGTCACAAAAAAATCAGATTTTTTTTATTTTACTGTTTACACCAAAAGCATTTGCTCCTGGATGTAGAAACTTCACATTCGGAAACGAATGGCTTTATGCTGTGGCCACCTTACCTACCTATGACCTAACCGAGCCATCCTCATTACAGGCACGACCTGGAAAGGTCGCTGCTTCTGTTGCTCCTTTGGGTTTGGCCGTTTGGGAGGTGATCGGTGAGGAGGCAGGGCGGCATCGTGATGTAAATGAGGACATGGGCTGGTATGCACTAAGTAATCTGTTAACTTTACAGCTTGCCACCACCGGCCACAGAAAGATGTCAGGTTCGGTAACTTGAAAGCATGATGTTAAAAAAAAAGGTAATCCCGGCTCCAGTAATCAGAATGAAACCACGGGTTGCATGGCAGTTAAAATGGTTCAAATATTAAACGCTACTCCGTCCGTCCTATATTATAAAAACCTTTTTCAAGAAGCTTGACAGAGGGAGTATATAGCAAGTTCAACATAAGACAACACTTGCAGGTGCCTAATGCAGCTTTAACAGGCAAACAAAGACTATGCGAAGATGGGACTTGCACGTCTTGCCTTCAGGAGTGGCGCTGATGATGGCTGGGGCGACCATCTGTTGTGCATGTTTTACAAACTTTTTTCAAATTCAGCTAAAAAGCAAACTTTTTACAAATCCGGGAACTCTTCTTTAAATCCATGAACACCTTTCATTTTTTATGATATTTTCCAAAATCCTTAGAAAAATCAAATTCGTGGTTTTTTTTTTCAAAATTGATGAACCCTTTTCTCAAATCGACGAACTTTCTCCAAATTCGTGAATGTTTCAAAAATAATTGGTGAACTTTTTCCCCCTAAATTTCTTGAACTTTTTCCCAAATTTGTGATTTTTTTAAAAAAAGGATGATTTTTTTCCAAATTCATTAAGTTTTTCAAAATTTGGTTCATTTTTTTTTCAAAATTGATGAAATGTTTTCAAATTTCTGAATATTTTTTCCAAAAATCCATGAACTTTTTTCGAATTCCATGAACTTTACAAAAAAATGTTTACCATACTAATGAACTTTTAATTACCATGTATTTGGTCAATAGTTAACTGGCCAACCATGGATATCAGAAATCAAAGAAACGAGCGATCAGAAAAAAAGGCGAGGGAGCAACGCAAGGGAATATCTGCCCTTGTTGGGCCAGGCTTAGGGTGCGTAGCATGTTAGCGTCACGGAGCTGTCGAGCGCTTAACGAGAGCAACTAGTTAACGAGCGCTTCTTCGGAAGTCTCGTAACGATCAGCGTCACTTGGCACGCTCTCAGCCATTCGCCACGTGTCGTGCTTTGTGCGCTCCCTCTGAACTTTGGTTTCTTTATTTTTCCGCACACATTTTCAGCTTTTTAAACGGGTTTTTTTTCGATATTTTGGTTTTCCACCGGCCTTCCTTAGCTTTTCGTTAAAAAAATATTAAAAAAAATTGCGCGAAAAAACGCGTTTTCTTTTTTCCCCTTTCGCGAGAGTCACGCTTTTGCTTCCGCGAGAGGCACGGTTTTGCTTTTCCGAGAGTCACGGCCGTGCCTATCGGAAACAAAAAAAAACATGTTTTCTGTTTGTTTCCTTTCGCGAGAGTCACGATTTTTCTCCAGCGAGAGGCACGGGTGTGCTTCGCGAGAGTCACGGTCGTGCCTCTTGGAAACGAAAAAAACACGCTTTCTGTTTTTTTATTTTCATGAGAGTCACGGTTTTGCTTCTGCGAGAGGCACGGTTGTGCTTTAGCGACAGTCACGGCCGTGCCTCTCGGAAACGGAAAAAAACGCATTTTCTACTTTTTTTATTTCGCGAGAGTCACGGTTTTGCTTCCGCGAGATGCACGGTTGTGCTTTAGCGAGAGTCACGGCCGTGCCTCTCGGAAAAAAAAAATGTGTTTTCTATTTTTTTTCTTTCGCGAGAGTCACGGTTTTGCTTCCGCGAGAGGCACGATTGTGCTTTGACGAGGGTCACAGACGTGCCTCTTGGAAACAAAAAAATATTTTTTTCCTTTCGTGAAAGTCACGGTTTTGTTTCCGTGAGAGGAACGGTTGTACTTTCGCGAGAGTCACGGTCGTGCCTCCGTGAAAACGAAAAAAAACATGTTTTTTTCCTTCTGTGAGAGTCACGGTTTTGCTTCCACGAAAGGCACAGTTGTGATTTCGTGAGAGGCACGGGCGTGCCTCTTTCGAAAAGAGAAAAACCCGTGCTCCCGGTTCGTTTTTTTGTCTGGTTTTTTTCTTAAAAAAAGTTTGTCAAAACCTATCAACATGGTATCTAGTTTTGAAGATCCCGATGCGAGGAATCCAACGGTGAAAGCGATTCGAGATTTGGATGCACGATTTGAGAGATAAAATGTTTCGAATAAATGGATCTATAATAAAAAACTCGCCACCTGTCACAATTAGGGGAATTGAAGTGATCTTTGCAACGAGTACTTCTCAACTAGTGATTTCGGCGCTTAACGCGTCGAACAGGAGATCTCGAGCGATAGGGTCCCATTCCTTCCCACCAGCTAATATGGCCAGTAGCCCCGTGGGAACATTTAGAAGAAAGTATAGTTTTCCCCCTCAAATCTCTCTAGTTGGATCAAATTCCCCCCAAAGTCTAAAATTGGTTAAATCACCCCCTCAACTCTGCAATACCGGAGCAATTAGCCCCTTAAGGCCTTGTTTGATAGGAAGGGATTGTAGAGGTTTTGGGAGGGGGGATTTCAGGGGATTTGGTGAATCCCCCTCTTTCACCCAATCCCCTCAAAACCCCTTGAATCCTCAAAATCCTTCCTTTTACAATCCTCTTCGTTTAAAATTTCTATTTGGTAGAAAGGGTCTGTCATGTTGACATAACATGATGTAGAACATTTAAAAATCCAATCTTTACAATGTAACTAACTCCCCTTATATCCTTGCTACAGAATTGTAAAGGTCACCTGATAAAAATGACTTGAAATCAATATCTCATAATTTAGCAGCAGTTTTCCCAACAACAACATAATTTTGCATGACTTGAAATCAATATCTCATCACAGCAATAACACAATTTATCATAACAACATGACTTTGAATCCCAAATCCAAGCATTCATTATTTATCATAACAACATAATCTTTCGCAGCAGACAGTTCATCACAGCCACAACATCATTTTGCAACGAAGATAATGCAAAAACATGTATCCATCTTTTGGTGTCATGGTCATCTAGCATTGAGAACCTGAGAAAAATTTATTCATCCAGCTTGTTTATTGTTGCTTCTTTTGGTGCATGAGAACCTGATAAAACAAAAGGAGATGAACATTAGAGTGCCTTTAGAAAAAAAACCATTACAAAAAATAGCTGAACAAAAGGGATACTATGGCAGAAATTGTAAATCTTTTTTCAGGAACAACCATTTGTCAGGACAAAGGACATTTATGTAGAATTGGCAGGCTAATGAAACAATGAACAGTGCAAGAGGATATCAACAAAGCACTAGTATGCCGAGGAGCAAAGATAAAAATTTATGTCACACTATAGCCATGATCACTGAGACGAAAAGAAGGAACGTTCAAGATAACTGATCTCAATGTACAAACTTTGTTCAAGGGGCAACACAGGGGTAACAAATTTAGTTTCAGATTTCAGATTTAGGCATCTTCAAAAGTAAGTAATCTTCAGGTTAAGTTGGAAGTTCAAAGCTCGAAGCACCACCTCATAGATCTAGCACCAAAATAGGAAATCTAGACAGTGCAAGAAGGATACACAAACCGATGTATAGGGCCCTTATCTTTTATGGCACCATAAACAGACAGTGCAAGGAAAACAACAAATGCACTTGCTTTGGGAGTATATTCTAAACACAACCCCAACTAAATAAAGCAACCTTATCAAAACCTGATTGTTCCTATTCCTGACAAGAAAGCCAAACTTCACATTTATCAAAATCCGATGCGACACACATTTCTAATTTGATGCCACACACATTTAAAAATTACAACATAAGATGCATGGTTCAGAGTTGCGTGTTGCAAGAAAAAAGCATCAGTCTAGTAGGACAAATCAAGTAACAGACATGATTTAGAATCCAATTTCAAAAACCAATAAACACCAAAATTTGGTATGGTATATATATCAAGCATGAATACTATTTATGTAAACACAAAATCACAAGGGGGGATTTTATGTTCTAAGCATATGACTAAATTGCAAAAGTTAGCAAATGAGAAAGCATATGTCGAGCATTCATAGCACTAGCAACTGGTTATCAAGTACAAGTATCCACTTGCAGCAAACCCTGTACAGTACAAGTATCCACTAGCAGAGCATATACATATGTGTGTTGATGGAAACATACTCGGAGTAGTTGCAGAGAAAAGCAAGTTTAAAAGGAACAGAGCAAAGGTTATATTTACATTTATTGTTTATGTTATAGCTCTCGTTTTGTTTTGTAAATCTTAGATAGGCTGTTAGACAGTGAAGACCATAGCAAATTCCTTACGTTGTAGCTCCTGTTTTGTTTTGTATTGGGATGTGGATGGCTCGTACATGATGAGGCCCATTGCATATATATTTGATACTGCCGTAGCTCCTGATTTCACTTCTATTGGCATGTGGACAATACACTCATACCAAATGAGAACATGTTTACTTCAGGGTCCAAAGGCTGATGGCGAGGGGAAGCCGAAGAGGGTTAGGAAGTGGCAAAGATAACAATCAAGCAGAGACACCGAGTTGATGGACCTATGAAGAAGCTTCAAACAACAGCGTCGTTGCTCCTCGATCTGTCTCCAATCAGCTCCCCCCTATGAAGGATCAAATTGATGTACTTGTTTACATGGTAGCTTACAGGTTCAGAAAGAGTAATTTGGTAATTAACATCAGACCAGCCTAATCAAACCCTACCCAGCGAGATGTTCAACAAATCGTACACTACAATGAGCAACCACCATCACCATCAGAAAATCCCGACGTTCTTGAGAGAGGTCTTGCGACTTGCGTATAAGGCAAGAAGAACCTCAATGATCTCTTGATCAACCAAAAGGGAGGTGTGGCCAAGGAAGGGGTTGGGTACGTGCCCGACTCCAAGAACAAGAAGAAGAATGACAAGACCAAACGACCTCCTCCCCTCATGCAAACCTTTGTGAGGGAGGGAGGGAGTGCCCCCGAGGAGAAGAAGAAGAACAATGTCAAGAAGGGCAATGTCACCCCTCCCAACAAAGTCGGCGATTTCAATCCTTCTTATGTGTTATGCCGTTCTAGTGATGGGCATGTTTATGCCAAATTTGTTGGTTCTCTTCATGAGTACATTGAATGGTCTATTTGGGTTCCTAAGACCCTTGTTACTAACATCAAAGGACCCATTACAAAATGGGTACCTAAAACCAAGCATTGATCTCTTGTAGGTGTTTGCTTCCGGTGATGGATCATGGTTGCTCGATAGCGGAGCTACAAATCATATGACCGGAAGCAAGGACTTGGTGGTGGACGTGCACAAAGTTCCATCTATGCCCACCAATGTCGAGTGGGGTGACGCCTCATCCTCTAAGGTATTGGGACTTGGCAAGGTGGTTATCTCTCATGATCTCACGATCGAGAAGGTCATGCTTGTTGAGTCCCTTGCATACAATTTACTTTCCGTTCGTCAACTTGCAATCATGGGCTTTGCCACTTTCTTTGATATCGATACCGTGGCCCTCTTGTGGAGCAAGACTCTTAAAGTAGCTTTTGTTGGGCATGTCGAGAACGGTCTATATGTGATTAACTTTTCGAAGCGACCCACTAAGACCGCGACATGCCTAATGGCTAAAGTTGATGTGGGATGGCTTTGGCATCGCCGTTTAGCCCATGTCAATATGAGATCTTTGCAAAGTCTCCTCAAGGGGGACCATGTCCGTGGACTAATGAATGTTAGTTTTGTTAAAGATCGTGCTTGCAGTGCCTGTATCGAAGGAAAGCTACATGAGAAGGCTCACCCTCCCACGACTATCATTTATTCAAAGAGGCCCTTGGAGCTCCTTCACATGGATCTTTTTGGGCCCCCATCCTTCGATAGTCTTGGAGGTAGGAAGTATTGCTTGGTGATTGTAGATGACTACTCAAGGTACACGTGGGTGTATTTCTTCAAGAGGAAGAGCGAGACCCAACAAACCGTCATTGACTTTGCAAATGAAGCACAACGTCAACACAATGCAAAGATCTTGACAATAAGAAGTGACAACGGCACCAAGTTCAAGAACTACACCTTGGATGAATTTCTTAGTGATGAGGGAATCAAGCATCAATATTCCGCACCATACACCCCTCAACAAAACGGTGTTGCGGAGAGAAAGAACCGGACGTTGATGGATGCGGCAAGGACCATGATGGCGGAGTTCAAGTCTCCATACAACTTTTGGGCCGAAGCCATCAACACCGCGTGTCATGCATCCAATCGGCTCTACCTCCGCAAGGGCTTGAACAAGACTCCATATGAGATACTCACCGATAACAAGCCCAACCTCAAGTACTTCCGGGTATTCGGATGTAAGTGTTTCATTCTCAAGAAAGGTGTTCGGTTGTCTAAATTTGAAGCTAGAGCTTATGAGGGCATATTTGTTGGTTATGCTACAAACTCTCATGCTTACCGTGTCCTCAATAAATCCACGGGACTTATTGAGGAGACGTGTAACGTGGAGTTTGATGAGAATAACGGCTCCCAAGTGGAGCAAAGTGGCACTTGTGATGTAGGTGATGAAATTCCTCCTCAAGCCATAAGAAGAATGGGTGTTGGTTTCATCCTACCCATTGAGGAACCCCTTGTGGCCGAAGGAGAAGGACAATGCTCCACTCAAGTGGAGCCATCACCAACCCAAGGCCCACACGCTTCTGAAGAACAAAGTGAAGGCCCTCAACCTCATGAACAAGACCAAGGGTAAGATCATACTCAAGACGGTGTTGACACACCAAGTGATGCCCAAGGTCAAGTTCTCTCTCCCGAGCAAGTTCAAGATCAAGAACAAGTTCATGACGCTCAAGATGATCAAGTAACCGCTCCTCAACTCACCACCGAGGAGGAATTAGAGCGTCGTGCCGCCAAGGTTGCTTCCAAGCTCTCCACCAAGGATCATCTCATGACGAATGCGCTTGGAAGCTTAAGAAAGGGGGTAAGCACTCGTAGACAATTAGAAAATTATTGTGAGCATCACGCGTTTGTCTCTTGTGTGGAACCCCACAAGGTCTATGAGGCGCTAGAAGATCCGGATTGGCTCAATGCCATGCACGAAGAACTCAACAACTTCGAGCGCAACAAAGTGTGGAGATTGGTGCCAAGGCCAACGGGGAACCACAATGTCATTGGAACCAAGTGGATATTCAAGAATAAGCAAGATGCCCATGGGATTATCATTCGCAACATCGTTTGGTAGCACAAGGCTACTCCCAAGTCAAGGGTATCGACTACGGTGAAACCTTTGCTCCCGTTGCTCGTCTTGAATCCATTCGCATGTTGATTGCATATGCTTCTCATCATAACTTTAAGTTACAACAAATGGATGTGAAGAGTGCTTTTCTTAATGGTCCCATTAATGAATTGGTTTACGTCAAGCAACCCCCCGGGTTCGAGGATCCCTACTTTCCCGATCATGTGTATCAAGTCGATAAGGCACTCTATGGCCTTAAACAAGCCCCACGTGCGTGGTATGACCACCTTACCGAGTTGTTACAAGACCGTGGTTTTGAAGTTGGGCTAATCGACCTCACTCTTTTTACTAAGAAGGTCAAAGGGGAGTTGTTTGTGTGCCAATTATATGTTGATGATATTATCTTTGGTTATCCTAACAAAGCTTTCAATGAGGAATTTGCCGCTCTCATGACCTCAAAGTTCGAGATGTCCTCCATGGGAGAGTTGAAGTTCTTTCTAGGGTTCGAAGTGAAGCAAAGAAGAGAAGGAACCTTCACCAATCAATCCAAATACACTCAAGACATGCTCAAGAGATTCAAGCTAAGTGACGTCAAGCCGGCCTCCACTCCAATGCCCACCAAGTGCCAACTTGACTTAGATCCCAATGGTAAAGTGGTGGATCAAAAGGTATATCGTTCCATGATTGGATCCTTGCTTTACCTTTGTGCATCTAGACCGGACATCATGTTGAGTGTGGGAATTTGTGCACGGTTTCAAGCCACACCTAAGGAAAGTCACTTTGTGGCGGTCAAACGAATCTTTCGATATTTGGCTCATACCCCAAACTTTGGCTTATGGTACCCAAGAGGATCAAACTTCAAGCTTGTAGGGTACTCGGATTCCGATTGGGCGGGAGACAAAGTGTATAGGAAGTCCACTTCCGGAGGGTGCCAATTCCTTGGTTGCTCTTTGGCAAGTTGGTCTTCCAAAAAGCAAAGTTGTGTGTCTCTCTCGTCCACTGAGGCGGAGTATGTTGCCGCCGGTAGTTGTTGTGCACAACTTCTATGGATGTGGCAAACTTTAAAGGATTACGGTGTCACTTGTGACAAAGTGCCTCTTTGGTGTGACAATGAAAGTGCCATCAAGATTTCTCTCAACCCAGTGCAACACTTCAAGACGAAGCATATTGAGTTTCGGTATCACTTCATCCGGGATCACATTAGGCGAGGAGAGATCGAGCTCAACTATGTCAACACTCATGACAACCTTGCAGATATTTTCACGAAGCCCTTGGATGAAGCAAGATTTCGCGAGTTAAGGCATGAGCTAAATATCATTAATTAGAGCAATGTGGCTTGAACCCGTGCACACCCTACCACGCTCATTTTGTTGTCTAGTTTAGGTGTAGGCATGGACATAGGGGGAGTGTTGTTCTCTCAATGAACTCTCCCTCCCCCCATTATGCATAAATTGATCAAGTCTTTCACTTTAGCCATTGTTGATGGCACTTGTGCTTCAAAGACGAGTTTTGGTCATGGGCCCAAGGTTAAAATCTTCGCGGTGCCATACCTTTTGACTCAAACATAGGTGGCCTCGGCCACCGCCCTCTTTTGAAGAGGTGTGTCTTGGTCGTTTGCTGGTGTGTTTTTTTTCTCTTTTTCTCTTGCCGTTTTTGTCGGTTCGTCGAGCTAAAGCCGTGTCTGTTTAGTTGCCGTGGCGTGCTGGGCGGTACTACCGCTGGTGGTGCGCGGTAATACCGCTCGTAAGCGGTACTACCGCCCCCCAGCACGGTACTACCGCTGGGGGACGAGAACAGGGGGTTAAGTCGGGGCAGGGGGAGGTTTCTTCTCCCCCATACCCATTCACTTCGCCCCTCTTTTCTCTTCCTCTCTCCAGCCTCCTCTCGCCGCGGGAGGGCTCCGGCGGATCTCCGTCTCCGGGGCGTACCTCTCCATTTCCTTTGGTAGACTCGATTCCCACCTCGTCCTCTTGCCATGGATGCCGGTATTGCCCCCGTTCCTTCTTTCGTTTTGTCTCTTTTTCAGTTCTTGTTTCTTAGGGGCAATGGTGGTTGCATCTCTAGATTTTTGGCTAAATCTAGGCTTGAGTTGGTTGGAGAAGGCAACTAGACTATCTCGATTAAAGTTTGGTAGGATTATTTTTGAATTTGGTAGGCCGGTAGTGCCGGATCTGACCACGGTAGTAGGAACCCGCTGTTTCACCGCCTCGTGCTATAAGAAACTGCTGTTTATCCACCTCAAGCAGTACTACTGCTCTCTTTGGAGCAGTACTACCGCTTTACCTAGAGCGGTACTACCGCTCCCTTTGGGGCGGTACTACCGCGGGCAGGTCACGGTACTACCGCTGCATGCCAATTTCCTTCATTTTCCTGCCTTACCTTGATCTTTTTGTTGATTTTGTTGGCTTATGCTCGTTCTTTCTGGTTGTTTTGCGTGTTCTTGTGTTTGGCTCTAGGTGATGACCTTTCCGAGCAGCAAGGTCGCCGTATCAACCCCGGGCGTGCCACATCAAAACGCTACCGCACCTCAGAGCCAGCCGGTGGTTCCTCGAGCACCCAACCGCCTCCAGCAAGTGCATCTGCAAGTGTTCCTCCACCTCCTCAGCAATCGAAGCGAGCCGCCAATAAGCCAAAAGGGAAGACTGTGACTGAGATGACCAACAAGGAGTTTTGGGAGAAGCGTCGCTGCAACCCCTATGCGGTGGACCAAGAACCCACTTTGGTCAACCGCCCGTTCTAGAACCGTTTTCAGTTTGCCATCTACTTTGATGTGATCAAGGCCAAGAAGAATCTTTTTGTTGATGTTCGCTCCATTGACACTGATGCTATGGAGAAGGACCCGGAGTACTTTGGCGAAGCTCTTCAGATGTGCACTCAGCTGAACATTCTCAGGATCATGCAATTCAACAAGGATTTCGATGCGGATTTGGTGGCTCAATTCTATGCCACCGTCCATCTTGGGACGGATGTCGACAGGACTCTGACATGGATGACCAATGGCAAGCTGCTTTCTGTCAAGTGGAAGGCTTTCATGGAGTTACTTGATGTGGTGGATACCGGGCTTGCGACTCCTGTCGGGTTCCGCCCTCACCGCAATGCTACGTCCACCCACAAGCAAGCCCTTTGGCCATACTGCACTATGAAGGTTCACCCAGTAACTGAGAAGAAGACCTATGAGCTGTCTCCGTATTTGGACATTCTTCATCGCATATTCCGTGAGACTCTCTTCCCTCGGATCGGGCATCTGGATATGGTCCACTCTTACCTCGTGGACATACTCCTTTTCTGTCAGCATGAGAAGGAAGCAAGCACTGGAGAGAGCCTGGATATCTCTCATGTCATGTGGTCTGAACTTCTATCTGCCGTGTCTGAGCGCAAGTGTCCTATCTATGGTCCATTCATCATGAGGCTCATTGAGAGGGCCTGGGCACAGACTTATCCCAGAGTGCTGCTAGAGACTGGAGACTTGGTTTCTCATGAGATCAAGCGTCTGAGGAAGAAGAACAACTGGACAGTGCCTCACACAGGGGGTCCATCTGCTACTGCTGCCACAGGGGGTCCGTCTGCTGCTGCTGCTGCCATGGGGACCAAGGGTGAGGCTGCTACTGATGCTCATGAGGAGAACTTTGGCCCCTCTAGTGCAGAACCGTCATGGGCACAGAAGCTTAAGCGCAAGATGAAGAAGCTTTTCTGCATGGAGTCTCATGGTCAGTACATGACTCATGTGGCGGAGAAGCATGCCAGGACGCGCCACAAGGAGCTCATGCGCCAGATGGGAGCAACAGTTGCCAGTGGGTCTGAGGGTCAGATCACTGAAGAGGAGGACTGGATTCATCAGAATTGCCACTAGACCGACTCCGATGCCGAACAGCAGTTTTCGACCCACAATGAAGATGCAGAGATGTGATGTTCAAGATCTTCCTCCTCCCATCACCTGGAGTCATAGTGTCACTCTATGCCCTTTTTGGTGTCTCGCTGCCAAAGGGAGAGAGAGTGTAGGGATTTGCTTCTTGTGTCGTGCTTTGAGTCGTCTTGTGGTTTCTTGTGTGTTCTCTCGATGTCCTTCTTTGGTTTGGTTTGGTGTGAGATCTAAGTTCTAGACATATGGTGTGAGACATATGCTCCCTATCGCTACCTTATTACTTATGTCATTTCAGAGTACTGTAGTTTATTGTGAGATGCATGCTTGTCCTGTTTATTCACTTCTCTCATATATCTTGTGCTTAGTATTGTTGGACTATAAAATATAGGGGGAGTGTTGATCCAAATGTGTGTGTCGTGCCATCTCTTGGTGCACACATTCTTGGGGAGCCCGTCTATATTTTGTAGTTCTTAGCTTTCTTCGTTTTATTTCTTTTCCTTGCGCAAATCCCTAGTTGTCATCAATCCACCAAAAAGGGGGAGATTGTTACGGCATATATCTCTCAAGGTAGTTTTGGTGATTGATGACAACATGTTTGCGGACTAATCTTGTGCTTTGTTTAATTCACAGATTCTCCCCTGGCACGAGATGCCTTCTTCCCCTCGGAGTGTATTTCAAGACGGTGTAGCTCTTTCGTTTCTTTCTCGGTGGACTAGTTGCGTAGAGGGCACCGTACTATCAAGAGGGGGTCCGCTGGGGTTTTGCATGGGTGGAATCATCACGTACACATCAGCTTCTCACCCTCCGAGCATTTCCTTTCCATTGAAGAGATCTCTCCTCTCTCTTCCTTGTCCTGTCTGTGTCAAAGCGGTAGTACCGCGCACCCAGGGGTAGTACCGCTGAGGAGTCACAAGCGGCAGTACCGCTCCACAGCGGTAGTACCGCCCGTGGCTCCACAGCAGTAGTACCGCTGGGGGCCTGGCACCTCCGCCTTGTCCTCAGCATCTTTGAGAGATTTCTTCTCTCTCTCGCGCGCGCGCCCCAGCGGTAGTACCGCACTGCCTGCGGTACTATGGCCGAAGGGTCACAAGCGGCAGTACCGCTCCACAGCGGTACTACCGCCCTTGACCCCACTACCGTAGTACCGCTGGGCAGTCTGGCTCCTACCGCCTCGATTCGAGAGGTCTTTTTCTCATGTCGAGTTTTGCGGCACTAGTCACGGTTGTAGTGGCGGTAGTACCATTCCAGGAGCGGTAGTACCGCCCTACCACCGCGGTAGTACCGCATTTGGGTCCGTTCCCTACTGGTCTCCTCAGCGCGGCAGTACCGCTGGCTGGCGCGACAGTACCGTTGTCCTGATGGTAGTACCGCCCCCTCTCAGCGGTAGTACCGCCCTGTGCGGGGCTGGTTGGTGGGGGGCAACGGGATTGTTGCCCCCACTATAAAAGGGAGTCCCCTTCTTCCTTCTCACCTACCTCTTCCTTCCCCAAGCTCCATTTATTGCTCAAGCTCCATTAAATACTTCAAGCTCCATTTTCGCCCAATCTATCTCTCTAGCCAATCAAACTTGTTGATTGGCTCGGGAGTGGTTGAGAAGGCCCCGATCTACACTTCCATCAAGGGATTTTCGATTCCCCCACTCATCCCTAGCGGATCTTGTTACTCTTGGGTGTTTGAGCACCCTAGACGGTTGAGGTCACCTCAGAGCCATATTCCATTGTGGTGAAACTTCGTGGTCTTGTTGGGAGCCTCCGATTAAGTTGTGTAGATTGCCCCAACCTTGTTTGTAAAGGTTCGGTCGCCGCCTTCAAGGGCACCAATAGTGGAATCACGGCATCTCGCATTGTGTGAGGGCGTGAGGAGAATACGGTGGCCCTAGTGGCTTCTTGGGGAGCATTGTGCCTCTACACCGCTCCAACGGAGACGTACTTCCCCTCAAAAGGAAGGAACTTCGGTAACACATCCTCGTCTTCACCGGATCCACTCTTGGTTATCTCTTACCTTTACTTGTGCAAGCTCTTTAGTGTTTCTTCCCTTGCTTGCTTGTATGCTTGTTGTTATTGCATCATATAGGTTGCTCACCTAGTTGCACATCTAGACAACCTACTTTGATGCAAAGTTTAATTTGGTAAAGAAAAGCTAAAAATTGGTAGTTGCCTATTCACCCCCCCCCCCCTCTAGTCAACCATATCGATCCTTTCACCAACAGATGAGGAGAAAGCAGTTGCGAAGAAGCTGAAACTTGCACTGCATCAAGAAGAAATTTGGCTCCGACAGAGATCGAGAGTCCCGTGGTTATGGGAAGGAGATCAGAACACGGGTTATTTCCATGCTCAGGCAGCTCAGCGTAAAAGGGTGAACATGATAGAGAAGCTCGTCCGTGCTGATGGAACAATTTGTGATACTCTAGAAGAAGATCGCGATGAGGTTCAGAGCTTCTACGAGCAGCTCTACACTTCGCAAGGCTTCAATCAGATGCAAGAGCTTTTGGATGTTATAACTCCCCGGGTGACACCTTTGATGAATACTGATCTTGAAAAACCATACACAGAAGAGGAAGTTCGTAGAGCTCTCTTTCAGATGGCCCCATCAAAGGCCCCATGGGTGGACGGATTTACAGCGGGTTTTTATCAGCGCCACTGGAAACTGCTCAAGGATGATATTGTTCCAGCAGTGCTTGATTTCCTAAATAGGGGAGAACTGCCAACGGGCTTAAATGACACGTCTATAACTCTTATCCCGAAGGTACGTTTTCCACAGAGAATTACCCAATATCGCCCTATATCACTCTGCCCGGTTTTGTATAAGATCGCTGCCAAAGCAATCGCTAACCGAGTTCGTGAGTGTTTGGATGAGATTGTGGGTGAAGAACAGAGTGCTTTCGTCCCCGGCCGGCTGATAACCGATAATATCCTCATTGCACATGAGAGCGTGCATGCAATGAGAAGAAGGAAAAAAGGGGGCAATCCAGTTTGTGCAATCAAGCTAGACATGATGAAAGCCTACGACCGTGTCGAATGGCACTATCTACAGGCCGTCATGCTCAAACTTGGTTTTGGAGTGGAGTTTGTTCGCCTTGTCATGAAGTGTGTCTCCTCTATCAGATTCTCCATCCGTGTCAATGGCGAGCTCCTTCCGTTTTTTACCCCGTCGAGGGGTTTACGACAGGGGTGTCCCATGTCTCCTTACCTTTTCTTGCTGTGTGCGGAAGGACTAACTTCATTATTGAATCGTTTCGGTGGACAGGAGGTGGATAAAGGTATAAGAGTAAGCTACCGCTCACCATGGATCAACCATCTCTTGTTTGCGGACGACAGTTTGATTTTTATGCAAGTAAAGGAGTAGAGTGCTCACAGACTAAATGAGATTTTGAGAATATATGAGGAAGGTTCAGGCCAAGCGGTTAACAAGGAAAAGAGCTCTATTTAATTTAGCCCAAACACTCCGGCTCCGACTAAGTTGCTGCTAAAGCAAACACTGAATATTTCAGTGGAAGCTTTTAGCGAGCGCTATCTGGGTCTACCCACCGCTGTGGGTAGGATCACAAGTGGGACGTTCGATCATATTGGGGAGAGGATTCGAAACAAACTCCAAGGCGGATCAGAACGTCTGATTTCCTGTGCTGGACGGGAAGTCCGGATTAAGGCGATTGCCCAGTCCATTCCCATGTTCAGTATGAGTTGCTTTAAGCTAACCAAGAAGGTATGTAAGAGTCTTGTCTCTTACTCGGCTAAATATTGGTGGAGTAGTTCCCTTGATCGCAGATCACTACACTGGAAAGCATGGGACACTTTAACCAAGCCAAAGGCGAAAGGAGGGATGGGATTCCGGGACCTCGAGCTATTTAACACGGCTCTCCTCGGGAAACACGGATGGCGATTGCTGACAAATCCTGATTCCCTGTGTGCTCGAGTTCTCAAAGGAAGATATTACCCTACATGTGATTTTATGCAAGCCACAGCCTCTCGGTTCTCCTCTTCAATTTGGCGCGCTATCATCGCTGGGAGGGACGGCACTACAGTTTCTATATGGAATGACAAGTGGATTCCGGGCACTATATCTATGACACCGGTCTGCAGAATTGGCACTGGTCAGGTGAATTTTGTGGCGGACCTCATTGACCCCAGCAATGGGTCGTGGCTGGTGGATGTGGTGCGCGAGAACTTCATACCCCCAGATGCTGATGCTATTCTCAACATTCCATTGAGGCAGGGAGGGGTGATGATTCGTTGGCATGGGCTTTTGAACGATCGGGTTGCTACACTGTGAAATCAGCGTATCGTGCTCTAATGACTCGCAATGAGCATATCGTGCTCTAGAGGAAGGGACGACTACCGAATCTTCAACGACAGATAAACAGATGTGGTCTCGTTTGTGGAAGCTCAAAGTCATTCCCAGAGTGAGAGTCTTCTGGTGGCGGGTGTTGCAAGGCATTCTCCCCGTCGAAGCCACTCTGAAATACCACCATATTGCGACGGTAAGCACATGCAAATTGTGTCTTCATTCTGACAAAGATATGATGCACGCACTACTGGAGTGCCCTCACGCCAGGCAGTTTTGGGATGCAACACCAGAGTGGCTAAATGTTAAAAGGCTGACCCTGCACGCGCTAACCTGGTCAAGGGATATCCTATGTGACGATATATTTTCAGAGTCTGAAAGAGCAACTCTAGTGACTGTTATGTGGACGATTTGGACCTCTCGGAACAATATCACCCATGACAAAGCTGCGTTCAATCCTAGCCAATCCATGAGAAAGGTGCGGGAAACCCTAGCAGTTCTGGAGCTGCCTCGTGAGCATGCCCGTAGTTTTCCGGGCCATGGCTGGCGCCCACCAGAGTTGGGCTGGATCAAAATAAATACTGATGGAAGTATTGCAATGGATGCAAGAAGGGGAGGGATAGGGGGAGTTGCTCGATCTCGGTCTTCCTTTCTTGCGTCATGGTGCAAACCCTACTCTGGGATTACGGATCCGCTGATAACTGAAGCTCTTACCATTCGCGACGGAGTCATCTTCGCTCGTCTGAGAGGCTATGCAGATGTGGTTTTTGAGTCTGACAATTTGGAGATTGTGAATCTCTGGAATTCGCGCCAAACATCCCGTGCGGTGGTGGCGCCTATCTTCTTAGAAATTGGGGAGCATGTTCCTTCTTTTAAGTCTTTTGTAGTTCAACATGTTGGTAGGGCAGGCAACGTCTCCGCTCATCTCTGTGCAAAGCAAGCGAGCACTTTAGATGTTACGGAATGTTGGCTTGAGTCTACTCCTAGTTTTCTTGTAACCAGCCTCCTAGCAGATTCTGCTGGTGCTGTCGATGTTGAATAAAGAGCTCCCGATTTACTCTCAAAAAAAAGAATCAATCCCGAGTCTCCTGGCTGATAGGTAGTGCTGCTAGCCAGCAAGGCATGCCCGAGTTCGTGCTAATACAGAAGGCGCGACCTATCTGAGGAAAATGATCCGATTTGTCATTGGATTTTTCACAGTTTCTCTTATCTTCAAGGTAGTTTTTTTGTTTCTTTTCCCACCTGTTTAATTTCTTTTCTTTCTCAGTTTTCAGTATTTTTCTTTTTTACTTTCATTTTTCTCTATTTTTCTTTGGTTCCTTCTCAGTTTTTTCCTTTCTTTCTTTTTTCTTCGGTTTCGTTTGGTTTTTTCTCGTATTTCATTATTTTGCATTTGTTCTTTGTTTTTCTTTTGCCAGCTCGGTTTTTTATCGATATTCATTGGCTTCTCGTTTTGTTCAACACGTGTTAAATGTTTTTCATTACACATTCAACATTTATCGTATACAAGAGAAACATTCTTTTATGCACGTTAAACATTTTTAAATTCATGATTAACATTTTATAAGAACTTATTTATGCTTAGTTTTTCCATACACATAGAATTTTTTTATATATCAAATATATTATTGTAATACACGATTAACATCTTTCTAATACAAAATTAACATTTTTGATACATGGTCAACTTTTTTCCATAAACATTTTTAGTATTTTCAAGTGTGTAATTAACATTTTCAAAAACAAGATTAACATTTTTTAATACATGTCAACATTTTTTATATACACAATTAACATTTTCAAAAGTTTGATTTACATTTTTCATATTTCTATACACATTTAACAGTTTCAAATAATTGATTAACATTTTTCAAACCCAACGTTTAATTTTATTGACTACATGGACCAAAAAACTTCTATAGACATTTTAACATTATTCAAACGCTATATTAACATTTTTTAAATATTTTTTAAATAAATAATCAATTTTTGTTACATACACATTCTATTTTGATATACATGGAAAATATTTCCTCTATACACAACTAGTATTTTTCAAATGCTTGTTTAATTATTTTTCAATTGTTTACATCATGTGTTTTTTGTAATATACTTATTTATAATATTTTGAAACTGTAAATAAAAGTTAAAGAGCAAAGAACAAAAGCAAAAAACGTTGAAAACAAAACGAGGCTCTGCCCTCCCGAGCATCTGGGCTGGACCATGTCGCTTCCCTCGGCCTCCCTAGAAGCGAGGTATAGCCGCGCCTGTCTCGATGCTTATTATCATCTCAGGAAACAAAATGAAAGTGCGTATCATGTGCGACTACGTCTCACCTATTGCGGGATATAACATTTTTCTAAAAAAAACCATGTCGAGATATTTTGTTTGGTGGCAAACCCTATGTCGAGATGGTAGCTTGCGTTGAAACCAGTTAGTGGATCGGCTGAGTACTGATAGGTTATCTTTTATATTTTAATTGCCTTCATTCGTTAGTTGTTTTGTTTATTTTTTTCCTTTTCCTTTTTTCAAACTTTGTTCATATTTTTGTAATATTATAAATAATAAAATAATATACACCAAATATTAGTTTACTTAATTTTAAAAAAGTGTTCAGCATCCATTTAAAAGATATCCATGCAGTGTAAAAAATATACCGATAATATTACAAAAATGTTCATACGATGTATAAAATTTGTTGGTAACTTTTAAAAAATGTGCATTTGATTTTAAACTTTCATGCGTGTCAAAAATTTGTTCATGATGTTTTTAGAAACTATTCACCTAATTTAATAAAAATGTGTTGTGCCATTTAAAAAAACTTCTTGATGTTGAAGAAAACTGTTCATATGTTTTAAAAATATGTCCGTGACATTTTTAGAAAATGTTTATACAGTACAATATAAGAGAATGCTCGTGTGATTTTAATATCATTTCGTACCATTCAAAAAGTTGTTCACTGTTTTTTTAGAAAAAAAGTCCTAACACTTAACAAATGTTTTGCACATTTAAAAAACGTTCAACATGTGTTAACAAAAATCTTGAACGTGTATGTAAAAAATTAGGCAGTGCGTTCAACATGTACATGCTAAAATGACACATGAGCACAAAGTGAATGAAATAACCATACGTCCTTGAGGGCAGCCCGGCGGCTCGGAAGGGAAAAGGAGAAAGCGAGGAAATGCAGGAGCTGTCACGAGGTCGACGCGACGCCGGGTCTGTCCCTGCATCATTACTGCCTGATTTGATCGCTTGGCTTGTGGTCATTGGGCTGAGCGGAGCGGCTCGGCGGTGACAGCGACGGCTCATCCGATCTGATCCGCCGCCAGGAGAAAAACTTCGCTTCCGCTCCGGCTTTCCATGCACGCCGCCGGCCGGCGCCATTGCTTTGCGTCGTCTGCCATGCCATGGCAGTTGGCAGGGACGAGACGAAGCAAACAAACCAAGCGAGGCCTGCTCTCGTCAAGCGTGGCTGCGTACGGATCCTCTAATCATCATCATCGCCACATTGTCGTGTGTTTGGTTCACCTTCACCACGATCGATATGCCGCGGAGCGCTCTGCGCACCATAGTGGAGTAGGCGGGGAGCAAACAGATGGATTGCCGTGCTAGCATCCCATTTTCCTGCTAATGGTGCTCAACCATATCTTGATTGACTGGAGGTGTCGACTTCGACATGTCAATTGCAAGTGGAGCGAGGCATTCCACTGCACAGCTTCTCAAATTAAAGCCAGTGCATCCAGAATCAGCCTAGCTGGTTTAGGAGAGGTCTGCTTCGGTACGCCTCCCTCGCTTAACGTATAAGGGCATTTTGGGCATACGATGCTTAACGTATCCTGCGCCGTATGCGGCGTACCCATACAGGTAGAGCCGAGCGCACGGCTCGAGACCATACGGCCGGCTCGCATCTACCCTCTCCCCGTCGTGTAAAAAAAAAACCACGACCTGCGTTGATCACGCGGCCCGTTCCAACGTCGCCCTGCCCCGCCGATCGCCGCCCTTACCCGCCGATCGCCGCCTTTCCCCGCCGATCTAGCCGTGATCACGCTGTCAATTCCAACGTCTTCTCGTCCGGCCGATCGCCGCCTTTCCCCGCCGATCTAGCCGTGAGCCGACCATTTTCCCCGTCTTCACCCGGGATCTGGCCGACGCGGACGTTGTTGGAGTCGCCCGCCGTACGTGATGTCGCCTCCGTGCAGGTCGTCGCGGTGACATGGCTTACGTGGACGCCGTCGCCGCCCGCAACTCCGTGATCAACCTCTCCGGGAACGTCCTCGCCGTCTGCAGCCACGCCAGGCCGGCTGAAGTACACGTGCACGCCATGTAAGCCGTCTAGTTTGTCAAAAAAATTGTATCTGTAAATAATTATGTGCAATCACTTGTTAGATAAGAAGTTGTCATCTGTATGATCGTAGTACATTTAATTTGATTTAAAATTGATAGATCAATTTTTATTATAATATTGCAGTGTTGGTTGTGAGATCATTCAATGGATAAAGAAACTGCATTTACGGATCTGTTTTTGGACACGAGTGAATGGGATGGTAGCGATAGTGTTGATCGAACGAATGGTAATGATAGTAAAGATGATGATGATGGCAGCGACAATGAATCCTGGTCGTCGTACGATAATTTACCTGAGGTGGATTTTCAAAAGAAGGAGGAGGGTGCTTGTAGTGAAAACATAAGTGTCGTGTACAATCTTTTCGTCGGATGAAGAACCATATGGTACTTAGATGTGCATATGATTTTTTTATGTGCAGGAGGATATTGACGTCCAGAACGAGGAAAATCATGGTGTTGAATCTTTCACGGATAACATAAGCCAGGTTCGGTCCAAAATTTAAGATATCACTGAATAATAAAAACTTGTTAATGACAACTTACACTTACTTATGTGGAATATTGTAGGCTAACTTTGATGGTTGGAGTGGTGATGATGAATATGAGCATGAGGATGGAGCTAATATGGACATTGAGGAAGCTGAAATCCAGCAACGTGCGCTGGAGACACAGTTGAAGGTTATGTGTATGACATTTACATCACAATGGGAGGCCTACATGTTCTATAATAACTACGCCAAAGACCGTGGATTCAGTATCAGAAAAGATAAGATGAAACGAGGAAAAGGACTTTCAACCACTGTTCGGTATAGGCGATACGTTTGCTCGAGGGCAGGAAAACGTCTCAGTAAATTTTTAAACCCAGAGGGCCGTACCCGCAGGCTAAGACCTGAGACTCGTTGCGAGTGTGGCGCACATTTAGTCGTGAAGTTGAACAAAGGACGTGGAATTTGGTTCGTGGCAGCTTTTATGGATGATCACTACCATTTGTTAGCTAGACCAGATGAGGTGGTATTTCTGCAGTCACATCGAGTGATGGAAGATCACCAGATAGCTAAGATCTTGGCGATGGAAGGAGCTGGGATCAGATAGCATATCATCGTCGACAACTTTATTAGCAGGTATGGCTCGTATGATAAGTGTGGGTTTCTGAGACGAGACGTGTACAACCTATGTTGCCGAGAAAAAATGAAGTTGATTGCGAAGGGTGATGCTAACACAACAATCGGGATTATGAGGAGCAGAAAGGAGAAGGATCCAGACTTTTTATTTGAGTACGTGCTCGATAAGGAGGGCCGTTTGAAGAGCATGTTCTGGTGCGATGCACACTCGCGGCGGGACTATCAGTTGTATGGAGATGCGACTGTGTTCGACAACACGTATAAGATGAACAGATATGGTATGCCGTTCATCCCCTTTGTTGGTGTAAATAATCACCGTTGCACCATAGTTTTTGGTTGTGCCATTGTGTCCGACGAGACCGAAGCGACATACGTGTGGCTACTCCAGACATTCCTGAAGGCCAATTGTCAGAAAAGCCAAGGTCAATCATCACAAATGGAGACGCTGCAATGATACGAGCTATTCGGTTGGTTTTGGTTGATGTGTTGCACCGTCTCTGCTCATGGCACGTGGAAAAAAACATGCAGAAGCACCTTAATTACAAATCGCTAAATGAGTTCAGGGCACTCTTGTAGTACTCCACCTCTCCAGCCAACTTTGAGGCGAGATGGCACGCTTTCGTCCGTAAATGGAAGACTGATAAAACCAGAAGAGTGACTGAGTAGGATGTACAGGAAGAGGAGTCTGTGGGCAGCATCATATCTGTCAGATGGTTTTTTTCTGGGTATGCGCAGTAATCAGAGGAGTGAAAGCCTTAACTCTTGTCTTCACCTTCACCTGGACGGCGGTA
The DNA here is from genome assembly GCF_003073215.2 of Triticum urartu. Classification (NCBI taxonomy): domain Eukaryota; kingdom Viridiplantae; phylum Streptophyta; class Magnoliopsida; order Poales; family Poaceae; genus Triticum; species Triticum urartu. Next base: position 553,408,193 of record NC_053027.1, on the reverse strand, counting down.
TGACTATTGTTGACCTAGTTGTGCATTATGAGAATTGCATAGTTCGACTACGTGAGAACGAGGCGCATGATGAATGTGTTTCAAATCAGTCATTGCCACCATCAGTCACAGAATATAAGGATATTGAGAAGCATGCTGCCGAAGTATTCACTCATTCCAATTTTTATATTCTTCAACAAGATCTGAAGAAGATGGGAGAGCTTGAGATTTTTGAGACGCTAGTGCGAGTTGACTGCCACCTTCATCGTGACATGGAGAAATAACCGCAAATTTCAGTTCGGCGTGAATTATCGAGCTGAAAACTCTGAGAATATGATAGACTGCAGTTGTGGACGAATGCTTCGGAAAGGATTGCCTTGCAAACACATTCTGTATGTGTTGGTTCATCTGAAAATATCTAAAATACCTAAGTGTTGCATCCTTAAGATGATGTCGAAAGTTGCGAGAGGTGGGCTGCCTGCACAGCGAAAGAGTGACATGTTTGGCTGGGGTTGGACAGGGGCAGAGCAGCGTGCTCGCTATAGTCAACTCAGTATAACAGGAGCTGAAGCTTTTCATGTTGCTTCAAATGATCCATTCGTCTTTGATGAGTTGATGCAGTGTCTGCAGAATATAATAGCAAAGAAAAAGGTCCCTGATAATGATGTTGTTGGTAGTAGAAGAAATGTGCATGAGGAGCCACGTCAGCCGGAACAACATGTTGATGTCATAGGTGATCCCGTAAAAGTTTCCACGAAGGGCGCCCCTAAACAGAGCACGACAGGGCGGGCAAAGAAAGATCCAAATGTTATAAAAAATGGAAGACCAAAATCATTTTCTGAGAAAAAACCCGGTCCTCTTTGTGGCATTTGTAAGAAATAGGGTCATAGACGGCAAACGTGCGCTGAGAATGAAAAGTAAGTTTTACATTATTTTAATTATTTTTTGGTTCTCTCTTTACAATTGTCTGATGAGTTGTTTACAATTTGTTATGTAGGAACTGGGCATAAAGATGAATTATTCATAATCAATTGAAGGCACTCGCAATTTTAGTTTATTTGTTTAAGGATAAGAGACATGGCACTTTGAGTTTATTCTTTAAGCCACCTTATTCGATGGAAGGCAATGTCACTTTCAGTTTATTTGTTTAAGGATTCGAGACATGGCACTTTGAGTTAATCTTTATGCCACCTTGTTCGATGTTATGAGACACGCGATTTCTATTATTATGTGTGAAACATGATATATTTGTATGAGTGTGTTACTGCTGTCATGACTTTGTCAACTGATTAACATTTTTTAAATTTAATGTATGTGAAAAAATATTTGAAAAAAAGCCCAGCCGTGGCCGGGCACGCGCACGGACAGTATACTACAACGCCTTCTGGGAGGCCTTTCGGCCGGCGAGCGGGGAGGCCACGGCGTACAACAAGGCATTCATTACTATTCTTTAGCGAGCTTGTGAGAAGGCGAAGACGCGGGTATATAAACCGGTCGGGCGTCTCTCCGCGAGCGAGGTGGGACTAAACTTAGTCGGCACAACGCGCCAGCGTCCCCATCCGCACAAGAAGAGGATCGCCCCACGCGCCTGATGGGCGTCGTTTATGGGCCGACAGATCACCATATTACCCCTCGGGATCGTTGCATGTGCCCGCTGGGTGGGGCGGGACAAGACCTCTGCCACCGGGCGCGCGGCTGTCGGTCGGTCGGCTGCTGGGCCAGCAGATCCGCGCGTGGCGCACGATGAATCGCGCTAGCCCGCACTAGCTGGACTGCGCGGGCCCGCCACTGCCTCGGCTGTCGGCCACCGCACGGGCTGGGCTGGAATATTCATCGGATCCAGTGCCGCTGCTGCCAGCACAATCAACGTGGGAAATTGTGCAGGTTTTGTCCACATCGCGCCAACTCAGGACGGCGGGGATATTTTCTAATAAGTAAATGACCGCCGCGAATAGAAACAACAAAAGTACATATAACATCGCAGCCGCAAACTGATACATTTTAGAACAGCAAAAATATTACTTCCCACACGCATTTAAATGTTTAGTCTCACTCGAAAGCGATAAATAAAACATGAAAAATTGTCGAAATCTATCCCAATGCCATGTCGCAGTACAATCGTTCAAAGTATCCAACAACAATAGGGAAACCTTCTACGGGACTAAAACCCTACCGATGCTAATACCTATTCCTTCTCCATGATTTTAACAATTTTCATCTTGACCTTCTCTAATTTGTTCACCTCTGAAAAAATAATTTCTGCGACAATACGTAGCCTTGACTCATTAATCTCTTCCTGGTCAAATTCATGTGTCCAGCGATCTCCGTCCCAGTATTTTATGCACCACATCACAAAAAGTCCACAAGACACTCTGAAATAAATATGTGTGATCAGCTTAGGATATAGCATGCACTTCCTTGTACTCATTTAACTTACCCATCGTTTTGTCTCGGCACTTTATACTCATTAATTGGCCACGATGAGACATCTGAATTTTTTTTTTGATTCAAGAGTTGAGTTGGCCTCCATAATATCCTTAGAAATTTCAGCTCTCTGAAACAAATTAACAAACCAGAATTTAATGTATAACTCAATATTTTTCTGAATGCGAGTGCAAAAATTATAGCGTACCAGGGTGGCAATCATATTGCGAATTCTTTGGCTAATTGCACCATTAGAATTTGAGTCAAGAACTTGAAACTCCTCCTTGATGGTGTGCATCACTATGGTTATCCAATGATTATCATTAACGTGCATAGGAAAATACGCCTACATAGTAACCAAATGATGCTAGTGTAATTAAATAGTAATGTCTAATAAAAACAAATAAATATGAAAGCAATACCTTGTCCCGTCTGAAATACTCATCCATTACTCTTGCGATGACTTTTGTTTTCTTTGTAACATGTTCTGAATCTAAATCATTTACTGACTTGGTCTTTCCCCTTGCCCTACTCAACATAAATTTGGGGAACCACGCTGTTGATATGTAACGATCAGAAAAATCACGGTGTTGTAGGTGTTTACAATATGCATTGATGATCTGCATACATAAACAAAAAATTTCTATCAACTTGTGAAGTACAAATGAGAGATTTGTCAAAACCAAACTCATACTTACAGCGCCATGCAACCATTTAAACGTCAGGACATCGTGAAGCATAGCTGGCGTGCATATGTCCCCATCTGGTGGCGGCATATCGACCACGGTTCGGTGTGCATGCTTCTTTGTCGATGCTAGAGTCTCAACAAAAACTCTGACTGCCTCTATGTGATCCGGAGTCATATTAAGAGAACTTGCTAGAATTGAATGGGGTGACGATGCAAACAGATCTAAAACAATGCAGCTACAGTCATTAAAAATAAAAAAATACATAACGCGTGAATGAATTATAAAGTAGTACTTGACTTACTTTTTTTAACACGTTTCTTGCGGGTAATGAGAATGTCGTAGGGGGATTGGCAATATTTCGACTTTTTTTCTTTTGCGCTTACCATCATTTTCCTGACTGCCTTCACCATTACCTATGTTGCTCTCTGCCGGGAAACTCTCAAATGTGTCTTCGGACTTTATTGGTGACAAAGCATCCATAGACTCACACTCACCAGAAATATCAGCATTTTGCGGGGTTCGGGACATAGACGGAAAGTCTTTTGTACGTACAGTTGATGCCGAAGATGGAGAGTTTCCATTATCGTCTATAATGAAAGGATCAGTAGCTTCACCTTTACCCGGTGTCGTCGCCGGAGCACCCGTGTCATCGACGGGCACGGAAGTATCATTGATACCCGTGAAAGACGTTCGTACCTTTACGTCTGTAGGTGAATCAATATCTGGCCAATATTTTGATGACTTGTACTGGCCATTCTCCATCCCAACTCCTTCACCTACATTCTTCGATGAAACCGCGGACGTGCTTGGCTTTCTACTCCTGCCACCACCTTTCCGTTTAGGTTTCTTCGTTTCTTCCTCTGGGACAGTCCCTTCACGTGCTACCTTAGCACGTCTGTACTCTTCGCTAACGCAGTTTTCAATCTGTATAACAAACAAAAAAATAAATTAAAGAACAAATATAATTGATTACTATGTGCAACCAATAAGGACTATACTTATTGACTTAAATTGCCGGTGCCATGCCCGTGCATGTTGTCATAGTCGTCTCGCTTTTTCCCTTCCGTTTCTGGCCAGTTAAGCATTAGTGGGTATTCACGAGACAAAGGATCAAATGTATCCACCAATTGGCTCAACTTTTTCGCAGTATATATACTGCATGATAGTATGACACATAGATCACATAAAAATCATATGTACATACAACTATTACCAAATGACTTAGTACCTGAAGAAGAGCCAAGTTCCCGATAGGCCACTTGAATTTTTCAAGATCTTCGACCGATTTTTTAATAGCATCCATGCACACCCCCAACGTGAAATCGTTCCAATTGTATGACTTGATAGCGTTCACGTCCTCCATCATTTTTTAATAACGATAAGGAACAAACTTGGTGGATTGTGGTGCTAAAACTGTACGCATAAGAACCAGTATGACCCTTCTCACAAAATCATCATCATATGACTGAGCATCAACAATATTTTTTATCAACTCATCGATGAGGATTCGGCCTGTTCTTTTGTCTAGAAACCGATTCGGAACAATTTTTTGGCATCTAGTTGTACTGTTGCTATCATGCTACTGACATCATCACCCTTGTTATGTAGCCCGAATATGTCATAAACATCTTCATTAAGCACATTGATGCCGTCCGTATTTGGCCGAATAATAAATCGCTTTCTACTACTATCATACGTTGTAATCATAAATTCCAATAAATGTTTCCTCATTTTCACTGAAGGAATTCTCAACATACTGTCCAAATTTGTGCCACGTAGCATCATGCGCTGTCTGGGTGTGAATTTTCCCATCAATTCGCACCACTTCTCAACCGAGCAGTACACATCTCCCAATTCTTGCATTTTAAATAAGATGACAGTTATCTAACTAGTTACGAGATTCAAAAAACATTACATATGGTTTAATACCATACCTTCCGGCGTCTCGACGTGCACCGGCAGCCCCCGTTACCTAACCCCACCCGGTGTGGGTTAGTCGTGGCAGCCGCGTGCCCTCTGCCCACACCAGCGCGCTGGCCGACGGCCCGTCCTAGGGTTTAGGGTGCCGGCGACTTTGCCGAGACGGCACGGCCGGGCCTGAGATCCAAGTCGCGCGCAGATGCCGGATTGTATGGCCGCCATCAGGCCGGCAGGGAAGGGAGTTGGGACGGCCACGGCGGTACGACCGTCGGATCGGGGAGGGGTGAGGACGTGCGTGGAGGCGGCGGGGTTAGGCGGTCCTGGGGCGAGGTAATGGCGGCGTGGTTTCCATGCCATGCACGCACGTACGGCGTCATAGACATGGTCACGCCATAGTGGGCCACTTGGCCCGTCCCGTAAAACTACCGCCGGCTGGCCCACGATGCATTTATTAAAAACATGCATTGTACTTTAACATTTCAGTTTAATACCACATCGCTAAGCCAGCGCACCGTTGACTCCTTTATATAATTTTCTTTTGGTCAATGCACAAACATCTCAGTTTTTGGGACTATATTTGGAGGATATGTAGGATCCATGTGAGTCTTCACCTGCTCTGAGCTTGTGAAGGTTCACATGGATCATGCATATTCTTCAAAAAGAGAGCCATTATCTCCAATGTTTTTTAACGTCAGAAAATATTAATGCAATCATTCAAATTTTTTGCACACGCACTCATCACCAGGGCCATCATGCGTTCTCTTTTCGGACTCAGCCGGTGGACCCTAAACTTTTTGCACACGCACTCATCGACAGGTCCATCATGCGTGCAAGTTTTTATAATTTTCCGGCACCGTATGAATTTCCTATGGTTTTCTCCGTCAAACGCACCGAAAACACTGACCGGGCGTGACGCAATGTGCGTTTGGTGTCCGACGTCGTTCAAATCTTGCGTGGGGCCCTAAGATGGGCATGCCCACTGCCTCCCAAAATTGGATGACGTTTCGTGCATGCCACCTCGTACCACCAATGCAACCGGCAATGATCGGATATGAACGATGTCAGCCCCGTACTGCGTTTTCTTTTCGGACTCAGCCGGTGGACCCCAAACTTTTTGCACACGCACTCATCGACAGGTCCATCATGCGTGCAAGTTTTCATAATTTTCCTACACCGTATGAATTTTCTATGGTTTTCTCCGTGAAACGCACCGAAAACACTGATCGGGCATGACGCAACGTGCGTTTGGTGTCCGGCGTCGTTCAAATCTTGCGTGGGGCCCTAAGATGGGCATGCCCACTGCCTCCCAAAATTGGTTGACGTTTCGTGCATGCCACCTCGTACCATCAATGCAACCGGCACTGATCGGATATGAACGATGTCAGCCCTGTACTGCGTTCTCTTTTCGGACTCAGCCGGTGGACCCCAAACTTTTTGCACACGCACTCATCGACAGGTTCATCATGCGTGCAAGTTTTCATAATTTTCCGGCACCGTATGAATTGCCTATGGTCTTCTCCGTGAAACGCACCGAAAACACTGACCGGGCGTGACGCAACGTGCGTTTGGTGTCCGACGTCGTTCAAATCTTGCGTGGGGCCCTAAGATGGGCATGCCCACTGCCTCCAAAAATTGGGTGACGTTTCGTGCATGCCACCTCGTACCACCAATGCAACCGACACTGATCGGATATAAACGATGTCAGCCTCGTACTGTGTTTTCTTTTCGGACTCAGCCTGTGGACCCCAAACTTTTTGCACACGCACTCATCGACAGGTCCATCATGCGTGCAAGTTTTCATAATTTTTCGGCACCGTATGAATTTCCTATGGTTTTCTCCGTTAAACGCACCGAAAACACTGACCGGGTGTGACGCAACATGCGTTTGGTGTCCGACGTCGTCCAAATCTTGCGTGGGGCCCTAAGATGGCCATGCCCACGGCCTCCCAAAATTGGGTGACGTTTCGTGCATGCCACCTCGTACCACCAATGCAACCAGCACTGATCGGATATGAACGATGTCAGCCCCGTACTGCGTTCCATTTTGGGACTCAGCCGATGGACCCTAAACTTTTTGCACACACACTCATCGACAGGTCCATCATGTGTGCAAGTTTTTATAATTTTCCGACACCGTATGAATTGCCTATGGTTTTCTCCGTCAAACGCACCAAAAACACTAACCGGGCATGACGTAACGTGCGTTTGGTGTCCGACGTCGTTCAAATCTTGCGTGGGGCCCTAAGATGGGCATGCCCACTGCCTCCCAAAATTGGGTGATGTTTCGTGCATGCCACCTCGTACCACCAATGCAACCGGCACTGATCGGATATGAACGATGTTAGCCCCGTACTACGTTCTTTTTTTGGACTGAGCCGGTGGACCCCAAACTTTTTGCACACGCACTCATCGACACGTCCATCATGCGTGCAAGTTTTCATAATTTTCTGGCACCGTATGAATTGCCTATGGTTTTCTCTGTCAAACGCACCGAAAACACTAACCGGGCGTGACGCAACATGCGTTTGGTGTCCGACGTCGTTCAAATCTTGCGTGGGGCCCTAAGATGGGCATGTCCACTGCCTCCCAAAATTGGGTGACGTTTCGTGCATGCCACCTCGTACTACCCATGCAACCGGCATTGATCGGATATGAATTTTTTATGATTTTTTCCGTGAATTTAATTCTATATTAAGTAGTGTTTTTAATATAATTACATAATATATTATATATTAAGTATTATTTTTAACATAACTACTAAATAAATTCCATATCAAGTACTGTTTTTTAAAAAGGGTATTTTCCAAATTATTATTACTTCTAAATTATAACAAAAACCTCTTTACTGTTATGAAAACTACTTTAGCCATTAATGCAAAACACATAAAAAAATGAACATTACATAAATTATTGAACATTTATACAATATGTAGGACTTTTCATTATTATTTATACAATACAACATTTATTTAAAAAAATTACTATTATTTTTGAAACAATAAACACATAACAAAAAAACAATGACACCGCGCGTTGGACGGCCCAGTGACTGTGCGCGACGGCGCGCGTGGGCCGGCCCATTGAGTGTGCGCGCGGTGCGGGGGCAGGGTCGGCGGGGATGACGACTAAAGTTTAGTCCCACCTCGCCCGCCGAACGACGCCGCGACCGACTTATATACCAACCTCCCACCACCGTTTCGAACTCCTCTCATTCCCGCCCCGTCCCGCCACTGCCCCGTCGGCCTGTGCTGCAGGCCGTAGCTGGGCCGAAAGGCCGGACCTTTCGCCACCCAGCTTGATCGGGCCGGACCGATTAAGCGCAGTTGCGGCATGCAAGCACAGGTGGGCTTTTTTTTGCATCACAATTTTATTGCCTTCTATGAGTCACGGCGCGGAGGGAGGTGGAAGGGGCGCTTTTTTAGTCCCACCTCGCGTGCCGAGGGACGCCACGACCGGCTTATATACCCGCGTTCGTGCACATTGCTATATGCGACAGTTAGTAATAATTTGGTTTGACTTTGCACTGCTAGCGGCGGCATTGCCGCACTGCCCGGTCAGTATAAGCTCATTACACTGTCCGGGCAGTGCGGTCGTGTACTGTTAGCAGTGTAAACTCAAATCATATCATTACTATCTGTCTTATTTTTTATTATTTGCCACACTTTGCAAATTTCATGAGTAGTATCTACAATATTTTTTTGACATCCTTCAAATGAACCCAAATTACATTAGTAATATCTACCACCATATGTATAATGTCAATACAAAATAAATTCTGTATTAAGTACTCTTTGTAATATAATTACTTAATAAATTCTGTATTAAGTAGTGTTTTTAATTCTATGTGAAGTACTGTTTTTTATTAACGGTCGTTTTCAAATTATTAGTTATAGCAATAAACTTATTAATTTATTTTCGACATCTTTGAATTTGAGGTCATTCCGAATATGTCAGGGTGACCATACCAACTCACTTGCAAAATTTCAGGTCATTCCGAATATGTCGAAAAATTGACCTCCTCCGGAGACCGTTCGGGCAGGACTGAAGGACCCGTCCGCAAGGAGTTTTTTTCGACATCCTTGAAATGAACTCAAATTTTTTTATAGTGTTCCTCCATCATCACTAGGATGCATGCCAAGTTTTGTATCTTTTTTATCGCTTTATGAATTTTCTATAATTTTTTCTGTGAAAACAGCACATAGCACACCCCGGACGTGACACAACATGTTTTTGGTGTTCAAATACGTTCAATTCTTGGATTGAATGTCAGGGTGACCATACCAACTCACTTGCAAAAGTTGAGGTCATTCCGAATATGTCGAAAAATTGACCTCCTTCTCCGGAGACCGTTCGGGCAGGACTGAAGGACCCGTCCGAAAGGAGTTTTTTTTCGACATCCATGAGATGAACTCAAATTTTTTCCGTAGTGTTCCACCATCATCACTAGGATGCATGCCAAGTTTTGTGGCTTTTTTTTAATTTAGGAATTTTCTATAATTTTTCGGTGAAAACACCACATACCACACCCCCGGACGTGACGCAACATGTTTTTGATGTCAAAATACGTTCAATTCTTGTATTGACTGTGGGGTGGGCATACCAACTGACTTGCAAAAATTGAGGTCATTCTGAATATGTCGACAAATTGGCCTCCTTCTCCGGAGACCGTTCGGCCAGGACCGAAGGCCCCGCACGAAAGGAGTTTTTTTCCGACAGCCTTGAAATGTACCCACATTTTTTATAGTGTTCCACCATCATCATTAGGATGCATGAAAAGTTTTCTGGATTTTTTATCGCTTTAAGATTTTTTCATAATTTTTTCATGAAAACACCACATACCACACCCCGGACATGACGTAATATGTTTTTGGTGTGCATGCATGACAAGTTCTCCGGAGACCGTTCGGGTATGAGGGAAGGCCCCATGCATGCATTTTGCGACTGATTTTTCTACAATTTCTGTGTCGATTATCGTCTCGTAACGTTGAAATGTATCTTTCCGTTTATTTTTTGAAGTTGCACGACTAATATCAAATTAAACATACGGATTTTTTCAGATAAGCGATTCCGAGTTCATTCATAATTCAAAATATTTTACATAACCGTAAACATAACCGAGCACTGCTCTTACATAACTTAGACCGAAATTTAAATAAAAACCCTAACACTAAACTACTCGTCGTCGCTAGCGCCAGTGAGGTCGACGACCGGGGCCATACCGCCGGCCTCTCCTTCGCCGCCATCGTCGCCATCGTCGTTGTCGTCGTCGTCGCTGAAATCCCACCAGTTGTCTCATGCGCCTGCTGCTCCTGCACCGCCGCTATGGCCGCCAGCCGCTCTCGTTCCTCACGAGTGGCCGCCGCCGCCTCCTCCTCTGCCGACCGGGCCAGCACCGCAAGTAGCCCCGGCGTGTCGTCGGGGTCTCCGTCTTGCGCGAGGGCGGCCTGCGCCGGCGGGATCTCTACCAGCGCAGGGGTAGGGGGCGCCTGCTGTGCCGGGGCAGTGGGGGCGGCTGGAGGTGGGCCGTGGCTGCGGCGACCATGGGAAGTGCCGTCCTCGCCGGTAATTGTTGGGTTTCATAGTAATTTCAAAAAATTTCCTACGCACACGCAAGATCATGTGATGCATAGCAACGAGAGGGGAGAGTGTTGTCTACGTACCCAACGCAGATCGACTGCGGAAGCGCTGACACAACGTAGAGGAAGTAGTCGTACGTCTTCACGATCCAACCGATCAAGCACCGAAACTACGGCACCTCCGAGTTCGAGCACACGTTTAGCTCGATGACGATCCCCGGACTCCGATCCAGCAAAGTGTCGGGGAAGAATTCCGTCAGCACGACGGCGTGGTGACGATCTTGATGCACTACAGCAGCAGGGCTTCGCCTAAACTCCGCTACAGTATTGTTGAGGAATATGGTGGCAGGGGGCACCGCACACGGCTAAGGAATAGATCACGTGGATCAACTTGTGTGTTTCTGGGGTGCCTCTGCCTCAGTATATAAAGGAGCCAAGGGGGAGGGGGCCGCCAGCCAGGAGGAGGGCGCAGGAGGAGTCCTACTCCTACCGGGAGTAGGACTCCCCCCCCCCAATCCTAGTTGGACTAGGATTCCCTGAGGGGGAAAGAGGGAGAGGGGGGCCGGCCACCTCTCCTAGTGCTAATAGGACTAGGGGAAGGGGGGAGGCGCGCGGCCACCTTGGGCTGCCCCTTTCTCCTTTCCACTAAAGCCCATTAAGGCCCATATGGCTCCCGGGGGGTTCCGGTAACCTCCCGGTACTCCGGTAAAATCCCGATTTCACCCGGAACACTTCCGATGTCCAAATATAGGCTTCCAATATATCAATCTTTATGTCTTGACCATTTCGAGACTCCTCGTCATGTCCGTGATCACATCCGGAACTCCGAACAACCTTCGGTACATCAAAATGCATAAACTCATAATATAACTGTCATCGTAACCTTAAGCGTGCGGACCCTACGGGTTCGAGAACAATGTAGACATGGCCGAGACACGTCTCCGGTCAATAACCAATAGCGGGACCTGGATGCCCATATTGGCTCCTACATATTCTACGAAGATATTTATCGGTCAGACCGCATAACAACATACGTTGTTCCCTTTGTCATCGGTATGTTACTTGCCCGAGATTCGATCGTCGGTATTCCAATACCTAGTTCAATCTCGTTTCCGGCAAGTCTCTTTACTCGTTCTGTAATACATCATCCCGCAACTAACTCATTTAGCTGCAATGCTTGCAAGGCTTAAGTGATGTGCATTACCGAGAGGGCCCAGAGATACCTCTCCGACAATCGGAGTGACAAATCCTAATCTCGAAATACGCCAACCCAACATGTACCTTTGGAGACACCTGTAGTACTCCTTTATAATCACCCAGTTACGTTGTGACGTTTGGTAGTACCCAAAGTGTTCCTCCGGCAAACGGGAGTTGCATAATCTCATAGTCATAGGAACATGTATAAGTCATGAAGAAAGCAATAGCAACATACTAAACGATCGGGTGCTAAGCTAATGGAATGGGTCATGTCAATCAGATCATTCAACTAATGATGTGACCTCGTTAATCAAATAACAACTCATTGTTCATGGTTAGGAAACATAACCATCTTTGATTAACGAGCTAGTCAAGTAGAGGCATACTAGTGACACTTTGTTTGTCTATGTATTCACACATGTATTATGTTTCCGGTTAATACAATTCTAGCATGAATAATAAACATTTATCATGATTATAAGGAAATAAATAATAACTTTATTATTGCCTCTAGGGCATATTTCCTTCAGTAATGTCCCCGACGGTGCGGCTGGCCGCCGCGTCCCTGAACGTGTCGAGGACGATGTCGAAGTTCTTCCCGCGCCAGACCTGCGTCGGGCCCTCCGGTTGTACCGGCCACCAGGGAACGCGCGGAGCTGCTCCCTTGTCGGCGCCGGTCCCATGGTTGGGATGCCGTCCGCCCCGATCCGCCATGGCCTCGGCAACTTGGCTGCCGGCGGCACCATCAGGCCGTACCGGGCCAGATCCTCTGTGTCGCCGAGGGTCAGGCTCAGCGGCCAGACGCCGCTCGGCCACGCGCCCTCGTTGGAGTCGCTGGAAGACATTGCCGGCGAGGAGGGGGAGATGGGTGGGCGAGGAGAGGAAGAGAGATGGGCGGGGCGAGGGAGATGGCACGGCGTGGTGAGGGGCTGGCGCGGCCTTTTATAGACGACGGGGAAGGGGGGTGGGCCGGCGAGCCATCGGTGGCGCGCACCCCGAGGGAGAGGCGGGCGGCTGGCGGCACGGGCGGTGGCGTGTGAAAGCGAGGCAGCGGCGGCGTGTGAAGGCGCGTTGCGGCATCCGTGGCGTCTGGGCGCGGCAGCGGTGGCGTGGGAAGGCGCGAGGACGGCAGGCGCGGCAGGCGATGTGTCGGTGGCGTGTGAAGGCGGGCGGGCGATCGCCGCAGCGGCGGCAGCCGACCGGTCGCGTCAACTACCGGCCCGAGGCGGAAGGCTGGCGGCAGGCGCCCAGTCGCCGCACGCGCGGCAGTGGAGGGCGCGGACTACGAGGGTAGCAGGCGGGCGGCAGAAGATCAGCAGCGAGCAGTCGGCGCCTGCATGCACGCCGCCATTACTGCAAAGCAGTTAATTGCACGGCGATACGGCCGTCCGCGCCACATCCACACGTACACCCCACCGGTCAACGCCGACTTTTTTTAATAAAACACGCCCTGCATCTGACATACTGGGCCCGTGGATGCTAACTGCTCGGCTCGGCTCGCGTGCTCACGGCTGCCAAGCGGCTCGGCTCGTCCTGCAGCCGCGTACACACAGGTGCGCGGAGTATCGGCGTGGACGCGCGGGGGGTAATTTTAAATAAGACGATCGTGCCCCTGGCAGCGAAGGTGTATGGGAGAATCTCAGCCCTTGATGTGTTTAAGGGGGTGTACCGAAGCAAAAGTGGGTTTAGGATGGACAGGTAAACAGAGTAGTACTACTCGATCGAGCAAGCTCCAAAACCGATGGACCGCATGCGGCCATGCATGCACATTTGGGACTGTTTGGTTTGAGATTAAGTTTGTCTAAAGTTGCCAACCTAAGATTAGTAAGGTTTGATCAACTTGTGTGGATGTTTGGTTCAAGACACACCTTAGGCAAGCCATACTAGGGTCTCACATCACATACACTTACAAAATGTGGCAACATTTACTTAGGTTTGCCAACTTGTGGCTTTTATTTTGAAGAACTAACCTTAGACAAATGTGGCAACATTATATGGCAAAGTGTGGCATGGTTAGGCCTAGAACCAAACAGCCCTGAAAAGTCACGGTGCTACGGTGCTAAACTAGTGTAAAATGAAAAAAAAATTAGAAACTATTAGCAGGTTCTTTACTGTTGGTATTTAATGTAGATATAAATAATCTGTTGGTATTTCACCATGAATTTGTATGTGTGTAATTACTAATAATGTACACATAGATCAGTAATTTGCAAATTATTTAAGCCATTTTAGTCTTAATTATATGAATTGAAAGAAAAAAAGTTAGGATACTGTACCTTATCTAACTTTACTTCTCTAATGTTAATGTTAGAGGAGCCAGTTCCCTTGGGCCATCGCATTCATGGCTCTCCAGCCCCACACATGTCAAGCATTTAGAGCTAGGATGGTTTACTGTCGGATGAGCACCAGTGCTGTGCTGGTAGAAACAGTGACAGAGGTGAGGGTCAGGGGAGCAAATGCATCAAATGCGGCTCACCTAACTAAATTCTGGCGAGGTACAGCCAGAGTGAGTGAAACATGTATCCATGGACAGCCAGGCATGGGAAGTGACATATCTCCGGGCCAATTATCATTTTTTTAGGCAATCCAGGCAATCATCTTTTTTTTTGTGAGGTAATCCGGGCCAATCATCTGTCACGGGTGGACTGGGACTGGGATTCTCAAGTGGGCGCGACAGCAACTAGGCCCACATGTCGGCCATACAGTACTAGTACGACTTAGGATCTGCGTCCATCACGGGTCCATGCCCTTCCAAAATTTGTCTGGCAATGCTCGCCTTTAGTTCACACTCCACGCGGCGACTTCACTGCAATCCAGTCGACCAGTCACCAATTATTTTGCGGTACTAGTAGTAGCAGTAGAAATGCTGCGGGTGCCTCGAGCGCAGCGTTTCGATGCCCCGGCTGATCCGTACCGGTCACAAAAAGTCATTAAAAATTTAAAAATATCTTTTTCATGGTAGAAACTTTATTGCGTGAGGTCTACTTTAATTTTTATACCATTTAAACATCTGCGTAGCTCTTAGCAAAAAAAGACAAACGAGTCAAAATAGTGGATGAAAAATAAACTTTTTTACAGACCTCGAATTTGCTTTTTTTGCCGAGAGTTGCTCCGATGTCCAAATAATTTAAAAAATGGAGCGGACCTCATGCATTAAAATTATCTACCGTGCAAAAAAAGGATTTTTTATATTTTTTTTAGTATTTGCTTTGATTTTTTGCTTCAGCGCAGGGTGAAGATGAGCCTAGGCTCAAAAGTGGATTGTCGCGGTGCCTATCAGTTTTGATGTGATTACTCGTGTTCTCTTCCTCTTCCTTGTTCTTGCTGAAAATTTTGAAAACCCGATGCAGAACTCTCCTTCCCAAAGCAAATTACATGGACTTCACTACAAATCAGATGTCATAGCTTTTAGCATGTGAAATCAAATGTTTTATGACAATTTACGTTGTCATGAGGATGACAGTATGTAACACTATGCTTCCTAATTTAATAGAGTCCATATTCAATTGAGGTCTTCAATTGGAATTGGGCACCTGATTTTAACTAGGTCGATAATTTCTCAAAACTCTCTCATTCAATTCTTTTGTACTAGACACTATGCTTCTTAATTTTTAAAGCCTCGTAATTAATTAAGGTCTTGAATTTAAAATTGGGTCACCCGATTTTGACCGGATCAACAATTTTTCAAGGAGCTCCCCCCTTCAATTCTTGCAGTTCATTAGGTTTCCTAATTTTGAAGTTTTTTCATTCAATTGAGATATTCAATTTTGGATATGGTTTAAGATTTTGATCGGGTCAACAGTTTTTCAAATCAATTAACAGCAACAGGCCTGTAAAAACAGATCAATCTCACGCACCCTTCCATCACCTAGAAAAAAAAGCACCATCATGTCATATTATAACACCAATATAGTACATGCGGCCACCTACGTAGAAATTTTTACACATAAATATACTTTGGTTAGCGGATAACACAGAACCACACCATGAAAAGCCAATCCAAACATTGGATTATCGTGGTGCCTATCAGTTTTGATGTGATTACTCGTGTTCTTTTCCTCTTCGTTGTTCTTGCTCGAAATTTTGAAAACCTGACGCAGAACTCTCACTCCCAAAGCAAATTACATGGACTTCACTACAAATCAAACGTCATAGTTTTTAGCATGTGAAATCAAATGTTTTATGAAAAATTACGTTGTCAAGAGGAGGGCAGTCCTCTGTAACACTGTTCTTCCTAATTTTAAAGAGTCCACATTCAATTGAGGTCTTCAATTGAAATTGGGCACTTGATTTTAACTGGGTCAATAATTTCTCAAAACTCTCTCATTCAATTCTTTTGTACTATACACTATGCTTCTTAATTTTGAAGGCCTCATAATTAATTAAGGTCTTTAATTTAAAATTGGGTCACCTGATTTTTATCGGATCAATAATTTCTCAACGAGCTCTCCCGTTCAATTCTTGTAATTCATTAGGTTTCCTAATTTTGAAGCTTTTTTATTCAATTGAGATATTCAATTTTGGATTTGGTTTAAGATTTTTGATCGGGTCAACGGTTTTTCAAATGAATTAGCAGCAACCGGCCTATAAAAGCACATCAATCCCGCGCACCCTTCCACCACCGAGAAAAAGGGAAGCGCCATCATGTCATATTATAACACCAATATATTACATGCGGCCATCGAATGCGGCCATCGACGCAGAAATTTTTCCCACATAAATATACTTTGGTTAGTGGATAACACAGAACCACACCATGAAAAGCCAATCAAATCACCACGTTTTATAAATAAAAAACACACTCCATCTCTCCCCCACCCATCAAACTAAATATTCCATCAGTTTCAAAAATATAAGGCTACTAGTTTTTTGGAAACTCAATTTTTTTTAACTTTGACCAAGCTCAGAGCAAAAAATATCGACATCCACAGTATTAAACAAAAAATGTAAAAAAAATTGATGACGAATCTAATCACATTGATTTGATATTATGCATTTTCATATTTTTTTATCAATTTGATCAAACTTAAAAGGTTTGACCTTTCAAAAAAGTAATACACCTTATATTTGAAACAGAGTGAGTAAATTTTTTTAAGGAACCAAACAACATCAGTGGTACAGCAAAGCACCCCCCCCCTCCCCAAACATTTTCTAGTTTTTTAACATTGCCGAATTACTTTGACCTCCGTGCTCCATATTTTTTGTAAATTCCGGAATTGCTTCAAGCTCCCAGGTCTATGGAATTTGAATTTCAGAAATTAGACTTTGAAGTTTAGAAAAACTAAAAGAAAAGAACATCTAAATATGGATTTATATTAGTCGCAAAAAAGGATGTATATTGGGACATGAAATTTATGCTCACAAGCTCAAATGCACTTTCATGAGTAGTAAAACCATCAAAATAGTAAATAAATTTAAAAAATAGCAATAAACATTGTTAAGTGTTCTACAATACATACTTGCAAATTCCCATAAAGAAAGAACATGCCTAATGCTCTTGGGCAAAACGATGCTCCAAAATGACAATTTTTTAAAGCATTTTAGATACTTGATTTTGTTATTTTTGTCTAGACCTACACGGATGTGATTTCATCATAAAAATTTGCGCAAGCAGAAAACTGGCCATTGTTTGTTATAAAAAGAATCACATTTTTTTAATTTGCGTACTTATTTTTCTTTTAATGTTCATAAGGGTGCATTTGAGTTAGGGATTAGAAGGGAGAAAATTCCTTAAATGACACTGTTTTAAATGTTGTTTCCCTATTTGACACCGAAAAACTTTTTCTTCCCTATCCGACACTATGTCTAAAATTTATGCCTTTTACAACACTATTATCCATTTGGAGCCTTAACGATGTTAAATGACACATGAAAAGACCTATTTACCCCTTATGTGATATGTGATTAAAATTGTTATGTGGTAGTTTAGCTTCATTATACGACTCTGTCTGGATATAGTTTAGCTTCAGTACTTCCATATAAAGACGTCGACGCAGCATAATAAATTGCACGCGAGGACATGATGCGGACATGTTAGAGGGCACAGATCTCATGCAGCTCGCGGCGTGGCGCGCAGCGAGCGGCATGGGGCCAGCAAATTTGTAGCAGGCAAGGTGCGTGGTTCAGCTGTGCGGAGGCATACGGCGGCTGAGGGCAGCGCGTTTGGCAACGGCAGGGCGCACGGGTTAACAGGGTGGCCGGTGTACATCAATACTAGTACATGGCACAGTACATACTCGATCGATAGTATACACAAGTCAGTACGATTAATATTGTAGTCAGTGCTTGTACTTTTTTGTGTGAAAAAACCAGTTCCTGTACACGATCGATAGTAGTATACAACAAGTCAGTAAGTTAATAGAGTTGAGATTGAACGAAAGAAAATAAACAGGACCGACAAGATCATGTGCCCATCACCCGCCTCGTATGTTTGTGTTGTGGCCATCAGCCAGCCAGCGGGAGATCGGCTGCTTAGCTAGCTTCGTCTAGTACGTATAGCTTGGAAAATACTCTGAGCTAGCCTCGTACGTGTGTACGCCGGAAACCACTTGGCTACAACGCCATCAAGGTTGGGACCAAGGCTCAAAACGAGTCAGACGGATACACACATACACGTAAAATTTTGATCACAAATCACACGAAGGGTAAATAAGTCTTTTCATGTGTCTTTTAACACTATTAAGGCTTAAAATGGATGATAGTGTCATAAAGAGCATAAAATTTAAACTCCTTATTAAATAAGAAAGACATTTTTTCTCAATGTCAAATAAGGCAACAAATTTTAAGACGATGTTAAATAAGGAATTCTCTCATTAGAAGGACACTTTTACGTATAATGCATATTTGTAAAGTTTCCAGTGAAATATGTTCCATGTGAGTTGTACATGATTTTGTTTTTTATGTAGATTACACCAAAATGTATTTCATCATGAAATTTGACGAATATGTATCAATACTTACATATATGTGTGCATTTTTTTAGATTTTTCTCAAACTTGTAAAGTTAGTTTTTTCAAAAAATTGGTTTCCTGGAGCCAAGTGTCAAAAATCATTACTCTAAATAGTTTGACTAATTTAGTGCTTATTTTGCACCATAGTGATATTACACCCACTCTGTACTCAAACCAATTCAAAATGAGAAAGGGAAAAATAGAAAAAGAATAGTTTTTCTTTCTCCTCTTGTTCTCGTTGATCTTCCAATTTCCCCCCTCCTCCCATCTTATACCCAAGCCCTTTGGCTTTCACTATATTTGAATGTTTGCACATAAGCCCCTAAAAAAGCTTCTATCCTCAGCTCTTCTTCCACTCCTCGGCGCCGGCGAGGTAGGCCTTCTTCCTCTTCTCCGCTCGCGCGCACGCGCAGATGATGACGAAGCAGGCGGCGTAGACGGCGTACACGCGCCAGTTCGCGCGCGGGGCCTCGCCGGCGGCCGCGCGGTGGAACACCGCGGCGTAGTAGTGGAGGCCGACGGCGAGCCCCACCACCATCTGCGCCAGGCCGAGCGCCTTGGTGGCGTCCGCGCCGCCCTCCTCCTCCTCCGGCGAGGCGGCCCCGGAGAAGACGGCGACGAGGTCCACCATCTGGAGCACGAGGTAGCCCATGAAGCCGAGCGACTGCGCGGCCTGCGTCCAGGCGTAGGCCGCGGGCGAGGCGGCGTGGAAGAAGCGGAGCGGCTCCAGCCCCGTGGCGGCGGCGGCGAGCGCGAGCGTGCCGAAGTAGATGGCGAGGTAGGCCTGCGAGAGCAGCAGCGCGCGGTGGAGGAGCGGCAGGTACGGGCCCATGCGCCGCACCAGCGCGGTGAGCATGCAGAGGGGCAGCAGCAGCAGGGCCACCGACGCCGCGGAGGCCGCCGCCACCCCCCACCGCCCCCCCAGGACCGGCCGCACGCCGCCGGCGATCCCCGCATTGGCGGCCGACAGGTACGCCTTGGACGTGTACGACAGCCGCGCCAGGTCCGGCATGAGCGTCTGATGCAGCCGCGCCGGGAGGCCCCGGAACTCGGACATGAGGTCCTCCGTCCCCTCCGCCTCCTCCGCGAAGACCACGTCCTCCTCCACCCCCGCCGCCTCCTCGCTGCTCACGGTCGAATTCGCCTTCACCTTCCCGTCGGCGACGACGGCCTTCGCTTTCTTGCTCGACTTGGCCGAATCCGCCGTCGAATTGGACGGCTTCTTGGCCTTGGGAGCGCCCCCCTCAGATTTCACCGGCTTGGCAGCGCCCGCCTTGGAGGACTTGGCGGAATCGGCGCTCTTGGGCTTGGCGGTGGCCGCCGCCTTGTCCAGCTTCGGGACCTTGGGCTTGGCCGCATCGCCGGCCGCTTTAGTGGCCGGCTTCTTGGTCGTGGCCGCATCGCCGCCCGCTTTAGCGGTCGGCTTCTTGGTCGTGGTCGACTCCGCTTTAGCGGTCGCCTTCTTGGTGGTGACCTTGGTCGTCGTCGAGGTGGACTCCTCCGGTTTCTTGCCTTTCAGAACCTTGGTCTGATTCTTGGCGCCAGAGGAGACCTTCTTCTTGACGCCGGCAGCAGCGGTGGTCTTGGGCGGCTTGACCGGCTCGTCGTCATCGGTGGAGACGAGCTCCTTGCGGCCGCCGGAGAGCTTGGGCTTGGGCTTGGCGGCCGGCGGAGCGGAGGAGCAGAGCGCAATGTGGCAGCAGAGGAGGGCGAGGAGCAGGAGCAGCAGCACCGGCCTCGGCGGCGACCGAGCTGCCATCTCTGGCGGATCTGGCCGGGGCTTTTGCGGAGCGAGATACGGCAGATCCGGGAAGAGTGAGGGAGGGTGAAGGTATTTTTGGCTCGATTTATACGTGGGGAAATTGGAGGCGAAAAGGGACGAAGAGAGGAGGAAGCTGTGAGTGTGAGCCGTGGTGAAGAGTGTGAGTGAGTGGGGAGCGAACCACACCACCACTGCTGGAGTGCTGGGTGTGTGAGTGGAGTGGGGAGTGAGCGAACTACGACGGCGTGTGGCACGGCCGGTACCGGGGCACACACACGAGACACGACCACGTCCACGTTGGTGCGGCTCCTCCGAACCGTCGGTGGACTTTCACCAGCTCGTTGCGCGCGAATGCCCGTCCCGGTCCAGACAGCACGACAAACCGACGAGCGGATGAGTTTGTTGTTAGGTCCCCGTCCTGGTCCATGCACACAAGAGGCATCTTCCTATTTCAAGAGCTGGTCTCTTCTCTTTGATCATCTAGACTGGCTCTTTATGGATTGGATGTCCATTCTCATCGTTTTGATCATACTCACCGTGTTGAAAGAGGATTTTCTGTCCACTATGTTTGCATTTCCATTTTTTCATGTAAACACCGACTAAAATGCAGTTCATGTCCGTGACTGCGACATGACTTGAACTTTGTTTGTTTGTTGTTTGCGACCGGTGGCAATCAATTCTTTTGATTCTCACCACCCCACGATCCCTCAGCTAGACCGTAGCAAAGAACAAATGTGCCTAACAAAACGAGAACGGTTGTTGACATAAGTCGGCGCCACATATTAGTTCACGCATCTCAAATTAAGATGTTGGGCGGTGGATCGTAAAATGTTAGGTGAATTGTGCCAAGAGAGCCTCTAGCAGAGACGCCATATCCACAATCGCTATATTGCATATGAAGCATGCTTTTGGAGGTTACATGCGAAGTGCAAATTCAAAGTCGTCGTTTTTGTTTTTGTTTTTGTTTTTGTTTCTTTTTCATTTGATCAAAGAAACGGATTGAGATCCACCGTCAAGTGATAACGGAACACAACATAAAAGTAAAGATTTGATTTTTAAGCGCAACCAACTCCAGTCGGCTGCCGCGTGCCCCGCTAGCAACCAAAGGATGAAAATAAACGCAGGTTTAGTTACATCCCAAACGGACGACAAATTGAGCTTATGGCTCACGTGTACAATGGCATCAAAACCCCAACTCCAACCATCCCAATGGTGCGAGATGAATGAGGTTGCCTCAAGGAATGCAAAAGGTATCGAGTCCATGAACCAATGGTATTGATATGAAGGGAATTTTTAGTGTATTGAGTGGGAGAGAGCCATGGGAGGAGGCTGGTCTCAGATGGAATGAGGAGGAAGAGAGGTGGGGGTAATTGGTTCGGGAGAGCCCCAATAACGACATTTGGAGGGGCCCAACTCACTTACATGTTCAGTGTGCAACGTACGGTTATCCAGCTAGACGATCACTTTTTTTTAAAAAATGTCTTCAACCTCCTTCTTCCATAGCATCATCATCATCATCATCGTCGTCGTCATTTCCTTCATCTTTGTTCTCCCCGTCCTTTCTAGCTTCTTGCATACACACATCCATCATGCCTTTAGCATTGCCTTCATCATGCAGATTTAGGGTTGCGGCTCCATGCTCCAGACCAGATCGCTCCTCTTCATTCTATAAACCTGCCCAGTACTGCATAAAAGAGCATGCATATCATATAAACTCAATAGGAGATCAACTCAATTTTTTCTTGAAACAAGCACAATTTCTTAATTTCCAGATTACCCAGCATACGACGACAAGATCCACAATTTGCAAGTTTCTACTACTGGGTATACTGCTGGGGAACACAGTAATTTCAAAATATTTCCTACGCACACGCAAAATCTATCATGGTGATGCATAGCTACGAGAGGGAAGAGTGTTGTCCACGTACCCACGTAGACCGTAAGTGGAAGTGTTATGACAATGCGGTTAATGTAGTCGTACGTCTTCACGATCCAACCGATCCTAGTACCGAAAGTACGGCATCTCCGCGATCTGCACACGTTCAGCTCGGTGACGTCCCACGAACTCTTGATCCAGCTGAGTGTCGGGGGAGCTTCGTCAGCACAACGGCGTGATGACGGTGATGATGAAGCTACCGGCGCACGGCTTCACCTAAGACTACGACGATATGACCGAGATGGATTATGGTGGAGGGGGGCACCGCACACGGCTAAGGGGTAAATGATCAACTTGTGTGTCTATGGGGTGGCCCCCTGCCCCCGTATATAAAGGAGCAAGGGGGGAGGCCGGCCGGCCCTTGGGGCACGCCAGGAGAGGAGGAGTCCTCCTCCTAGTAGGAGTAGGACTCCCCTTTTCCTAGTCCTACTAGGAGGGGGAAAGGGAGGAGGAGTGGGAGAAGGAAAGGGGGGCGCCCCCCCCTTCCCTAGTCCAATTCGGACCAGAGGGGGAGGGGGCACGCGGCCTGCCCTGGCTGGCCCTCTCTCTCCACTAAGGCCCATGTGGTCCATTAGTTCCCCGCGGGGGGGGGGGGGGGGTCGGGTAACCCTCCGGCACTCCGGTTTTCTTCGAAATCAACCGGAACACTTCCGGTGTTCAAATATAGCCGTCCAATATATCATCCTTTATGTCTCGACTAGTTCGAGACTCCTCCTTATGTCCGTGATCATATCCGGGACTCCGAACTACCTTTGGTACATCAAAACACATAAACTCATAATACCGACTGAGGGAGTCCTGGATTAGGGGGTGTCCAGATGGCCGGACTATACCTTCAGCCGGACTCCTGGACTATGAAGATACAAGATTGAAGACTTTGTCCCGTGTCCGGGAGGGACTTTCCTTGGCGTGGAAGGCAAGCTTGGCGATATGGATATGTGGATCTCCTACCATTGTAACCGACTTTGTGTAACCCTACCCCTCTCCGATGTCTATATAAACCGGAGGGTTTTAGTCCGTAGGACAACATACAGAACAACAATCATACCATAGGCTAGCTTCTAGGGTTTAGCCTCTCCGATCTCGTGGTAGATCTACTCTTGTACTACCCATATCATCAATATTAATCAAGCAGGACGTAGGGTTTTACCTCTATCAAGAGGGCCCGAACCTGGGTAAAACTTCGTGTCCCTTGCCTCCTGTTACCATCCGGCCTAGACGCACAGTTCGGGACCCCCTACCCGAGATCCACCGGTTTTGACACCGACATTGGTGCTTTCATTGAGAGTTCCTCTGTGTCGTCGCCGTTAGGCTTGATGGCTCCTACGATCATCAATAGCGATGCAGTCCAGGGTGAGACCTTCCTCCCCGGACAGATCTTCGTCTCCGGCGGCTTCGCACTGCGGGCCAATTCACTTGGCCATCTGGAGCAGATCGAAAGCTATGCCCCTAGCCATCAGGTCAGATTTGGAAGTTTAAACTACACGACTGACATCCGCGGGGACTTGATCTTCGACGGATTCGAGCCACTGCCGAGCGCGCCGCACTGTTGCGACGAGCATGATCTAGCTCTGCCGCCGAACAGTGCCCTGGAGGCCGCGCCCGCATTGGCTTCGACCCTTAATTCGGAGCCAACTGCGCCGATCGAGGATGGGTGGTTGGACGCCGCACTCCGCGAGACTCGTGACTCCAAGGAGCCGGACTCCTCTCCGGACTCCAACCCCTCCGCGCCCCTACCGATCGAATCCGATTGGGAGCCGATCATGGAGTTTACTGCCGCGGACATCTTTCAGCACTCGCCTTTCGGCGATATTCTGAAGACACTAAAGTCTCTCTCTTTATCAGGAGAGCCCTGGCCGGACTACGGTCAGCAAGGTTGGGATACGGACGATGAAGAAATTCAAAGCCCACCCACCACCCACTTTGTAGCTACTGTCGACGATTTAACCGACATGCTCGACTTCGACTCCGAAGACATCGACGGTATGGACGCCGATGCAGGAGACGATGAAGAACCAGCGCCTATTGGGCCCTGGAAAGCCACCTCGTCATATGACATATACATGGTGGACACTCCAAAAGAAGGAGATGGCGATGGAACAGCGGAGGATGACCCCTCCAAGAAACAGCCTAAGCGTCGGCGTCAGCAGCGCCGCTCAAAATCCCGCCAAAGCAAATACGGTGATTCCAGCACGGGAGATAATAATACTCCGGAGAGTGCCGAAGAAAACCCCCTCCAGCAAGATCCAGCACAGGAGGATGGAGAAGCCAGCCCTCATGAGAGAGCGGCAGACAGAGAGGTCGAGGACGATAATTATATGCCTCCCTCCGAAGACGAGGCAAGCCTCGACGATGACAAATTCGTCGTGCCAGAGGATCCCGTCGAGCAAGAGCGTTTTCAACGCAGGCTTATGGCCACGGCAAGAAGCCTCAAGAAAAAACAGCAACATCTTAGAGCTGATCAAGATTTGCTAGTCAACAGATGGACTGAAGTCCTTGCGGCCGAAGAGCATAAACTCGAACGCCCCTCCAAGAGCTACCCAAAGCACAGGTTGCTACCCCGATTAGAGGAGGAAGCACTTAAACCTACATCACCAGCACTTGATACGGCCGACTGGCCACCTCGTGGCCGCGACAGAGAGGCCTCTCGGCCCTCCACTCAAGCCGCATCCCGTACAAAGGCACGGGAAAATGCGCCAGACCTGCGAGATATGTTGGAGGACAAGGCAAGGCAAACAAGATCGATCTACGGATCGCGTGGGCGCCCCATGACTCGAGACGATAACCGTCACGCCGGACACAAATCCGGTAGGGCCGAACACAGTAGACAAATCTCATTGGAGCTACGTCGTGATGTAGCCCAGTACAGAGGCGCCGCACACCCACTATGCTTCACAGACGAAGTAATGGATCAACAAATCCCCGAGGGTTTCAAACCCATAAACATCGAATCATATGATGGCACAATAGATCCCGCGGTATGGATCGAGGATTATCTCCTTCATATCCACATGGACCGCGGCGATGATCTCCACGCCATCAAATACCTCCCACTCAAGCTTAAAGGACCAGCTCGGCATTGGCTTAACAGCTTGCCATCAGGATCAATCAGTTGTTGGGAGGACCTGGAAGCCGCATTCCTCGACAATTTCTAGGGCACTTATGTGCGACCACCAAACACCGATGACCTAAGCCACGTAATTCAGCAGCCAGAGGAATCGGCCAGGCAATTCTGGACACGGTTCCTAACAAAGAATAATCAAATAGTCGACTGTCCGGATGCAGAGGCCCTAGCAGCCTTCAAGCACAATATCCGTGACGAGTGACTTGCCCGGCACCTTGGACAGGAAAAGCCGAAATCTATGGCAGCACTCACGACACTCATGACCCGCTTTTGCGCGGGAGAACACAGCTGGCTTGCTCGTAGCAACAATATGACCAAGAACCCTGGTAATTCGGATACCAGGGACAGTAGTGGCAGGTCGCGTGGCAACAAGCAGAAGCGCCACATTAACGGCGACAATGCTGAGGATACGACAGTTAATGCCGGATTCAGAGGCTATAAATCTGGTCAGCGGAAAAAGGCATTCAAAAGAAATCCTAGGGGCCCGTCCAGGTTGGACCGAATACTCGACCGCTTGTGCCAGATACATGGCACCCCTGAAAATCCGGCCAATCACACCAACAGGGATTGTTGGGTGTTCAAGCAGGCAGGCAAGTTAAATGCCGAAAATAAAGACAAGGGGCTGCATAGCGATGACGACGAAGAGCCCCGGCCGTCGAACAACAGTGGACAGAAGGGTTTTCCCCACAAGTGCGGATGGTGAACATGATATACGCAACCCACATCCCCAAGAGGGAGCGGAAGCGCGCGTTAAGGGACGTATACGCGGTAGAGCCAGTCGCCCCAAAGTTCAACCCATGGTCCTCCTGCCCGATCACCTTTGATCGAAGGGACCATCCCACTAGCACCCGTCATGGTGGATTCGCCGCATTGGTTCTAGACCCAATTATTGATGGATTTCATCTCACTAGAGTCCTTATGGACGGCGGCAGCAGCCTGAACCTGCTTTACCAGGATACAGTGCGGAAAATGGGTATAGATCCCTCGAGGATTAAGCCCACCAAAATGACCTTTAAAGGCGTAATACCAGGTGTAGAGGCCAACTGTACAGGCTCAGTCACACTTGAAGTGGTCTTCGGATCTCCGGATAATTTCCGAAGCGAGGAGTTAATCTTCGACATAGTCCCATTCCGCAGTGGCTATCACGCACTGCTCGGGCGAACTGCATTCGCCAAGTTCAATGTGGTACCGCACTATGCATACCTTAAGCTCAAGATTCCAGGCCCTCGAGGAGTAATTACGGTCAATGGAAACACCGAACGCTCCCTCCAAACGGAGGAGCACACGGCGGCCCTTGCAGCGGAAGTACAAAGCAGCCTCTCCAGGCAGTTCTCCAGTCCGGCCATTAAACATCCGGACACCGTCAAGCGCGCCCGGAGTAACCTACAACAAGACCGCTTGGCATGTTCCGAGCAGGCGTAGCAATGCGGCCCCAACCCCAGCCCTCGCAAAAATGCGACACCAGTGCTTCACGTACATAACTACGCTCTAGAAATACCATGGGTACAGGGGGAGGGGCTGAAGGAAATATGCCCTAGAGGCAATAATAAAGTTATTATTTATTTCCTTATTTCATGATAAATGCTTATTATTCATGCTAGAATTGTATTAACCGGAAACATAATACATGTGTGAATACATAGACAAACAAAGTGTCACTAGTATGCCTCTACTTGACTAGCTCGTTAATCAAAGATGGTTATGTTTCCTAACCATAGACATGTGTTGTCATTTGATTAACGGGATCACATCATTAGGAGAATGATGTGATTGACATGACCCATTCCATTAGCTTAGCACCCGATCGTTTAGTATGTTGCTATTGCTTTCTTCATGACTTATACATGTTCCTATGACTATGAGATTATGCAACTCCCGTTTGCCGGAGGAACACTTTGTGTGCTACCAAACGTCACAACGTAACTGGGTGATTATAAAGGAGCTCTACAGGTGTCTCCGAAGGTACATGTTGGGTTGGCATATTTCGAGATTAGGATTTGTCACTCCGATTGTCGGAGAGGTATCTCTGGGCCCACTCGGTAATGCACATCACTATAAGCCTTGCAAGCATTTCAACTAATGAGTTAGTTGCGGGATGATGTATTACAAAATGAGTAAAGAGACTTTCCGGTAACGAGAGTGAACTAGGTATTGAGATACCGACGATCGAATCTCGGGCAAGTAACATACCGATGACAAAGGGAACAACGTATGTTGTTATGCGGTCTGACCGATAAAGATCTTTGTAGAATATGTAGGAGCCAATATGAGCATCCAGGTTCCGCTATCGGTTATTGACCGGAGACGTGTCTCGGTCATGTCTACATTGTTCTCAAACCCATAGGGTCCGCACGCTTAAGGTTTCGATGACAGTTATATTATGAGTTTATGAGTTTTGATGTACCGAAGTTGGTTCGGAGTCCCGGATATGATCGCGGACATAACGAGGAGTCTCGAAATGATCGAGACATAAAGATTGATATATTGGACTGCTATATTCGGACATGGGAAGTGTTCCGGGGAAGTTTCGGATAAAACCGGAGTACCGGGGGGTTACCGGAACCCCCCTGGGGGTTAATGGGCCTCATGGGCCTAAAGTGGAGAGGAGGAGGGGCTGCCAGGGCAGGCCGCGCGCCCCCTCTCCCCCTAGTCTAAATTGGACAAGGAGGGAGGGGCGGCGCCCCCCTTTCCTTCCTCTCCTCTCTCCCTTCCTTCCTCCTCTCCTACTTGGACAAGGAAAAGGAGGGGAGTCCTACTACCGGTAGGAGTAGGACTCCTCCTGCGCGCCTCCTACTAGGGCCGGCCGCACCCCCCCTTGGCTCCTTTATATACGGAGGCAGGGGCACCCCTAGACACACAAGTTGATCTTCGTGATCGTTCTCTTAGCCGTGTGCGGTGCCCCCCTCCACCATACTCCTCGATAATATTGTAGCGGTGCTTAGGCGAAGCCCTGCAACGGTAGAACATCAAGATCGTCACCACGCCGTCGTGCTGACGGAACTCTTCCCCGACACTTTGCTGGATCGGAGTCCGGGGATCGTCATCGAGCTGAACGTGTGCTAAAACTCGGAGGTGCCGCAGTTTCGGTGCTTGATCGGTCGGGCCGTGAAGACATACGACTACATCAACCGCGTTGTGCTAACGCTTCCGCTGTCGGTCTACAAGGGTACGTAGATCACACTCTTCCCTCTCGTTGCTATGCATCACCATGATCTTGCGTGTGCGTAGGAATTTTTTTGAAATTACTACGTTCCCCAACAGTGGCATCCGAGCCTAGGTTTTATGTGTTGATGTTATATGCACGAGTAGAACACAAGTGAGTTGTGGGCGATATAAGTCATACTGCTTACCAGCATGTCATACTTTGGTTCGGCGGTATTGTTGGACGAAGCGACCCGGACCGACATTACGCGTACGCTTACGCGAGACTGGTTCTCCCGACGTGCTTTGCACAAAGGTGGCTAGCGGGTGTCAGTTTCTCCAACTTTAGTTGAACCGAGTGTGGCTACGCCCGGTCCTTGCGAAGGTTAAAACAGCACCAACTTGACAAACTATCGTTGTGGTTTTGATGCGTAGGTAAGAACGGTTCTTGCTAAGCCCAGTAGCAGCCACGTAAAACTCGCAACAACAAAGTAGAGGACGTCTAACTTGTTTTTGCAGGGCATGTTGTGATGTGATATGGTCAATACGTGATGAGATATAAGTTTTTGTATGAGATGATCATGTTTTGTTGAAGTTATCGGCAACTGGCAAAATCCTTATGGTTGTCTCTCTATTGCATAAGATGCAAGTGCCCAATAATTGCTTTACTTTATCGCTATGCGATAGCAATAGTTGCAAGAGCAATTGTTGGCGAGACGACCATGTGACGACACATTGATATAGATCAAGATGATGGAGATCATGGTGTCATGCCGGTGACGATATAGATCATGACAGTACTTTGGAGATGGAGATCAAAGGCGCAAGATGATGATGGCCATATCATGTCACATATTTTGATTGCATATGATGTTTATCTTTTATACATCTTATTTTTGCTTAGTTTGACTGTAGCATTTTAAGATGATCTCTCACTAATTATCAAGAAGTGTTCTCCCTGAGTATGCACCGTTGCGAAAGTTCTTCGTGCTGAGACACCACGTGATGATCGGGTGTGATAGGCTCTACGTTCAAATACAACGGGTGCAAAACAGTTGCACACGCGGAATACTCAAGTTAAACTTGACGAGCCTAGCATATACAGATATGGCCTCGGAACACGGAGACCGAAAGGTCGAACGTGAATCATATAGTAGATATGATCAACATAGTGATGTTCACCATTGAAAACTACTCCATCTCACGTGATGATCGGACATGGTTTAGTTGATTTGGATCACGTGATCACTTAGATGACTAGAGAGATGTCTGTCTAAGTGGGAGTTCTTAAGTAATATGATTAACTGAACTTAAATTTATCATGAACTTAGTCCTGGTAGTATTTTGCAAATCATGTTGTAGATCAATCGCTCGCGTTGTTGCTTCCCTGTGTTTATTTTGATATGTTCCTAGAGAAAATTGTGTTGAAAGATGTTAGCAGCAATGATGCGGATTGGATCCGTGATCTGAGGTTTATCCTCATTGCTGCACAGAAGAATTATGTCCTTGATGCACCGCTAGGTGACAGACCTATTGCAGGAGCAGATGCAGACGTTATGAACGATTGGCTAGCTCAATATGATGACTACTTGATAGTTTAGTGCACCATGCTTAACAGCTTAGAATCGGGACTTCAAAGATGTTTTGAACGTCATGGACCATATGAGATGTTCCAGGAGTTGAAGTTAATATTTCAAGCAAATACCCGAGTTGAGAGATATGAAGTCTCCAAAAAGTTCTATAGCTAAAAGATGGAGGAGAATCGCTCAACTAGTGAGCATGTGCTCAGATTGTCTGGGTACTACAATCGCTTGAATCAAGTGGGAGTTAATCTTCCAGATAAAATAGTGATTGACAGAATTCTCTAGTCACCATCACCAAGTTAGTAGAACTTCGTGATGAACTATGATATGCAAGGGATAACGGAAACGATTCCCAAGCTCTTCGTAATGCTGAAATTGACGAAGGTAGAAATCAAGAAAAACATCAAGTGTTGATGGTTGACGAGACCACTATTTTCAAGAAAAGGGCAAAGGAAAAAGGGGGGACTTCAAGAAGAACAACAAGCAAGTTGTTGCTCAAGTGAAGAAGCCCAAGTCTGGTCCTAAGCCTAAGACTAAGTGCTGCTACTACAAAGGGACTGGTCACTGGAAGCGGAACTACCCAAGTATTTGGCGGATAAGAAAGGATGGCAAGGTAAACAAAGGTATATTTGATATACATGTTATTGATGTGTACTTTACTAGTGTTCATAGCAACCCCTCAGTATTTGGTACTAGTTCAGTTGCTAAGATTAGTAACTTGAATCGTGAGTTGCAGAATGAACAGAGACTAGTTAAGGGTGAAGTGACAATGTGTGTTGGAAGTGGTTCCAAGATTGATATGATCATCATCGCACACTCCCTATACTTTCGGGATCAGTGTTGAACCTAAATAAGTGTTATTTGGTGTTTGCATTGAGCATGAATATGATATGATCATGTTTTTTGCAATACAGTTATTCAGTTAAGTTGGAGAACAATTGTTGTTCTGTTTACATGAATAAAACCTTATATGGTTACACACCCAATGAAAATGGTTCATTGGATCTCGATCGTAGTGATACACATATTCATAATATTGAAGCCAAAAGATGCAAAGTTAATAATGATAGTGCAACTTATTTGTGGCACTGCCGTTTAGGTCATATTGGTGTAAAGCGCATGAAGAAACTCCATGCTGATGGACTTTTGGAATCACTTGATTATGAATCACTTGATACTTGCAAACCATGCCTCATGGGCAAGATGACTAAGACTCTGTTCTCCGGAACAATGGAGCGAGCAACTGACTTATTGGAAATAATACATACTGATGTATGCGATCCGATGAGTGTTGAAGCTCGCGGCGGGTATCGTTATTTTCTGACCTTCAC
Source organism: Triticum urartu (assembly GCF_003073215.2). Classification (NCBI taxonomy): domain Eukaryota; kingdom Viridiplantae; phylum Streptophyta; class Magnoliopsida; order Poales; family Poaceae; genus Triticum; species Triticum urartu. The sequence continues at coordinate 553,376,581 of NC_053027.1, read as the reverse complement.
ATATGATTTAAGCATATATGGGTATATCTTCTTGGTGAAACATATGTCTGAAACATTTGAAAAGTTTAAAGAATTTCAGAGTAAAGTGGAAAATCATCGTAACAAGAAAATAAAGTTTCTACGATCTGATCGTGGAGAAGAGTATCTGAGTTACGAGTTTGGTCTTCAGTTAAAACAATGTGAAATAGTTCCACTACTCACGCCACCTGGAACACCACAACATAATGGTGTGTCCGAATGTCATAACCGTACTTTATTAGATATAGTGCAATCTATGATGTTTCTTACCGATTTACCACTAGCATTTTGGGGGTTATGCATTAAAGACAGCTGCATTCATGTTAAAAAGGGCATCATCTAAGTCCGTTGAGACGACACAATCTGAACTGTGGTTTGGCAAGAAACCAAAGTTGTCGTTTCTTAAAGTTTGGGGTTGTGATGCTTATATGAAAAAGTTTCATCCTAATAAGCTCAAACCCAAATCGGAGAAATATGTCTTCATAGGATACCCAAAGGAGACTGTTGGGTACACCTTCTATCACAAATCCGAAGGCAAGACTTTTGTTGCTAAATTAGGAGTTTTTTCTAGAGAAGGAGTTTCTCTCGAAAGAAGTGAGTGGGAGGAAAGTGGAACTTGATGAGATAATTGTACCTGCTCCCTTATTGGAAAGTAGTTCATCACAGAAACTGGTTCCTGTGACACCTACACCAATTAGTGAGGAAGATAATGATATTGATCATGAAACTTCAGATCAAGTTACTACTGAACCTCGTAGGTCAACCAGAGTAAGATCCGCACCAGTGTGGTATGGTAATCCTGTTCTGGAGATCATGTTACTTGACCATGACGAACCTACGAACTATGAGGAAGCGATGATGAGCCCAGATTCTGCAAAATGGCTTGAGGCCATGAAATCTGAGATGGGATCCATGTATGAGAACAAAGTATGGACTTTGGTTGACTTGCCCGATGATTGGCAAGCCATTGAGATTAAACGGATCTTCAAGAGGAAGACGAACGCTGATAGTAGTGTTACTATCTAAAAAGCTAGACTTGTCGAAAAAGGTTTTTGACAAAGTTCAAGGTGTTGACTACGATGAGATTTTCTCACTCGTATCGATGCTTAAAGTCTGTCCGAATCATGTTAGCAATTGCCGCATTTTATGAAATCTGGCAAATGGATAACAAAACTGCAATCCTTAATGGATTTCTTAAAGAAGAGTTGTATATGATGCAACCAGAAGGTTTTGTCAATCCTAAAGGTATTAACAAAATGTGCAAGCTCCAGCGATCCATCTATGGACTAGTACAAGCATCTCGGAGTTGGAATATATGCCTCGATGAGTTGATCAAAGTATATAGTTTTATACAGACTTGCAGTGAAGCCTGTATTTACAAGAAAATGAGTGGGAGCACTACAGCATTTCTGATAAGTATATGTGAGTGACATATTGTTGATCGAAAATAATGTAGAATTATTCTGTAAATCATAAACAAGTATTTGAAAGGAATTTTTTAAAGAAAGACCTCGGTGAAGCTGCTTACATATTGAGCATCAAGATCTATAGAGATAGATCAAGACGCTTGATAAGTTTTCAATGAGTACATACCTTGACAAGTTTTTGAAGTAGTTCAAAAATGGAACAGTCAAAGAAAGAGTTCTGGGCTGTGTTACAAGGTGTGAAATTGAGTAAGACTCAAAGCCCGACCACGGAAAAAGATAGAAAGAGAATGAAAGTCACTCTCTATGCCTCAGCCATAGGTTCTATAAAGTATGCCATGCTGTGTACCAGATCTATTGTATACCCTACACTGTGTTAAGCAAGGGAGTACAATAGTGATCTAAGAGTAGATCACTGGACAACGGTCAAAATTATCCTTAGTGGAATAAGGAAATATTTCTCAATTATGGAGGTGACAAAAGGTTCGTCGTAAAAAGTTACGTCGATGCAAGTTTTGACACAGATCTGGATGACTCTAAGTCTCGATCTAGATACATATTGAAAGTGGGAGCAATTAACTCGAGTAGCTCCGTGCAGAGCATTGTAGACATAGAATTCGCAAAATACTTACGGATTTGTATATGACAGACGCGTTGACTAAAATTATCTCACAAGCAAAACATGATCACACCTTAGTACTCTTTGGGTGTTAATCAAATAAACGATGTGAACTAGATTACTGACTCTAGTAAACCCTTTGAGTGTTGGTCACATAACGACGTGAACTATGGGTGTTAATCACATAGTGATGTGAACTATTGATGTTAAATCACATGGTGATATGATCTAGATTATTGACTGTAGTGCAAGTGGGAGACTAGAGGAAATATGCCCTAGAGGCAATAATAAAGTTATTATTTATTTCCTTATTTCATGATAAATGTTTATTATTCATGCTAGAATTGTATTAACCGGAAACATAATACATGTGTGAATACATAGACAAACAAAGTGTCACTAGTATGCCTCTACTTGACTAGCTCATTAATCGAAGATGGTTATGTTTCCTAACCATAGACATGTGTTGTCATTTGATTAACGGGATCACATCATTAGGAGAATGATGTGATTGACATGACCCATTCCATTAGCTTAGCACCCGATCGTTTAGTATGTTGCTATTGCTTTCTTCATGACTTATACATGTTCCTATGACTATGAGATTATGCAACTCCCGTTTGCCGGAGGAACACTTTGTGTGCTACCAAACGTCACAACATAACTGGGTGATTATAAAGGAGCTCTACAGGTGCCTCCGAAGGTACATGTTGGGTTGGCGTATTTTGAGATTAGGATTTGTCACTCCGATTGTCGGAGAGGTATCTCTGGGCCCACTCGGTAATGCACATCACTATAAGCCTTGCAAGCATTGCAACTAATGAGTTAGTTGTGGGATGATGTATTACAAAACGAGTAAAGAGACTTGCCGGTAACGAGATTGAACTAGGTATTGAGATACCGACGATCGAATCTCGGGCAAGTAACATACCGATGACAAAGGGAACAACGTATGTTGTTATGCGGCCTGACCGATAAAGATCTTCGTAGAATATGTAGGAGCCAATATGAGCATCCAGGTTCCGCTATTGGTTATTGATCGGAGACGTGTCTCGGTCATGTCTACATTGTTCTCGAACCCGTAGGGTCCGCACGCTTAAGGTTTCGATGACAGTTATATTATGAGTTTATGAGTTTTGATGTACCGAAGTTGGTTCGGAGTCCCGGATATGATCGTGGACATAACGAGGAGTATCGAAATGATCGAGACATAAAGATTGATATATTGGACGGCTATATTCGGACACCGGAAGTGTTCCGGGGAAGTTTCGGATAAAACCGGAGTACCGGGGGGTTACCGGAACCCCCCGGGGGGTTAATGGGCCTCATGGGCCTAAAGTGGAGAAGAGGAGGGGCTGCCAGGGCAGGCCGCGCGCCCCCTCTCCCCCTAGTCCGAATTGGACAAGGAGGGAGGGGCGGCGCCCCCCCTTTCCTTCCTCTCCTCTCTCCCTTCCTTCCCACTCTCCTACTTGGACAAGGAAAGGGAGGGGAGTCCTACTCCCGGTAGGAGTAGGACTCCTCCTGCGCGCCTCCTACTAGGGCCAGCCGCACCCCCCCTCTCCTTGGCTCCTTTATATACGGAGGCAGGGGCACCCCTAGACACACAAGTTGATCTTCGTGATCGTTCTCTTAGCCGTGTGCGGTGCCCCCCTCCACCATACTCCTCGATAATATTGTAGCGGTGCTTAGGCGAAGCCCTGCGACGGTAGAACATCAAGATCTTCACCACGCCGTCGTGCTGACGGAACTCTTCCCCGACACTTTGCTGGATTGGAGTCCGGGGATCGTCACCGAGCTGAACGTGTGCTAAAACTCGAAGGTGCCGTAGTTTCGGTGCTTGATCGGTCGGGCCGTGAAGACGTACGACTACATCAACCGCGTTGTGCTAACGCTTCCGCTGTCGGTCTACAAGGGTACGTAGATCACACTCTTCCCTCTCGTTGCTATGCATCACCATGATCTTGCGTGTGCGTAGGAATTTTTTTGAAATTACTACGTTCCCCAACAGGAGCACCATCACGGCACGCCCGAAACACGGCTTAAACCGCACTAGGGGCTGCCGATTTTTTAATTTTCTCTTACTTTCAGGACCCCATTCTTCGGAAGGCCTGTTCGGCAGTTCAATTGCCGCACAAATGATGCAAGAACCAGGGAAGCAGACAAGCCATGCCGCATTACGGAACTCCCAGGTGGTCTCTATCACGAGCAGTATACTTGTTTCGCATACCATTCCGCAGCCTGCCCCTGGAACGGACATGTTAAATAGTCCAACCTTTTGCTTATCACATTATTTGTATCGTTCTGCTTTGATCGCATCCCTTTTTAATAAACAATGCATAGCTTTTGTCTATTTTTGCATTACTCTTTTTTTTACAAATAAATGTTCCTTAACGACATGTTGAACCCGTACACTTTGGTACGGCCAAAATACGCTAGGGGCTTTAGTACCCCTCAATATGGTGTGAGAAGTCCGAACACTTTAACAAGTGCGGCACCCCGAACTTATAGCATTATATGCATCGGCTCCGAATCATGTCTTTTGGTGTCTTACGTTCCGCTATGTCAGCTAAGGTAGCACTAGGAGAACTACTGCGATTGTGCCCTAGTTGAGCTGGGTTGAGCACCTCAGTAGAGAAAGCTAAAACTGACTGTCATGTTGAAGCGAGAGCTGGTCGCTATTCGAGAGGTTTTTCGAGTCCGTAAAGACTTATGCCGCTTAGAGCGAGGAGTCGGCTCTGTCCGGCCAAGGCGTGGATAGCGCCCCGAACTCGGTCTTCCGAATACCAAGGGCTTCGCCGAAATTTAAAATTATAGAATTCTATGGCTAAGTGAGAGTGTTCACGCATTATAGTCCGATTGCCTTGTTCGTTGTGCTGAGCGCCTCCCTCGAAGGACCCAAATATGAGAAAAAGAGCGCTCAGGTTTATCCCCGAACACCCCAGCACTAGCGACACGGGGGCAGAAGTCGACGACTCGCCATCTCTCAGAATTGATAAACAGCCGCACAGAAGGTAATATTTTAAATTCCAACAGCATTGCTTAGCGCATATGAACAAGTTTTCAGCGCACAGGACAAAACGAGCGAGTTTTACTCAAAAATTACATCCCTGGAACATTCATCCGCCATAAGGCGGGCACCCTTCAGAACATCCTTATAATAATTCTCGGGCTTGCGATGCTCTTTCCCCGGTGGTGGCCCGTCCTTGACAAGCTTCTCAGCATCCAGCTTGCCCCAGTGCACCTTAGCACGGGCAAGGGCCCTACGGGCACCTTCAATGCAGACGGAGCGCTTGATGACTTCGAGCCTTGGACAGGCCCCCACCAGCCGCCGCACCAGCCCGAAATAGCTCCAAGGCAGAGCCTCTCCAGGCCACAGCCGAACTATGAGGCCCTTCATGGCCTGTTCGGCCGCCTTGTGGAGCTCGACCAGTTGCTTCAGCTGGTCACTCAGGGGCACGGGGTGTCCGGCCTCAGCATACTGAGACCAGAACACCTTCTCTGTCGAGCTGCCCTCCTCGGCTCGATAGAATGCGGCGGCATCGGACACGCTATGGGGAAGATCTGCGAATGCTCCTGGAGAGCTCCGGATTCGGGTAAGTAACAAGTAACTCACGTTTATGTGTTTGCTTTGCATAAAGAATGCCTTACCCGCCACTATCTTTTTCACCGCATCCAACTCCTAGAGGGTCTTCTGGGATTCGGCCTTGGCAGACTTGGCATTTTCAATAGCCACCGCGAGCTCGGACGCCCGCGTCTTTGATTCAAACTCCAAACTCTCATGTTTTTTCATAAGAGCCTGGAGCTCTTGCCGCACCTTGCCAACCTGGGCCTCATACTTCTCCCGCTCGGTGCGCTCCGTGGCCGCCCTCTTCTCGGCCTCGAACAGCGCTTGCTTAAGGGTCGCCACCTCAGACGTGGCCCCTACAATAGCCACGATAATCCTGTCATTTTTTGCAATTGCACTTTTTTATATATATTTAAACAAGGTATTTCTTACCTTCCTTGTCCTCGAGCTGCTTCTTGGCACGCGCGAGCTCTTGCTCAGACTGCTCGAGGTTCTGCTTTAGCGTGTCCACTTCCGCAGTCAGTGCGGCGGACGCTAGCAGAGAAGCCTGCATACGCATATTGACTCCTTTTTGTTAGACTCCTGCGAATTTTATTTGATCCTCTATTTGGCTTTTCTTCCCGAACGCCAAACAGAGCATCAGGGGCTACTGTCTATGCGGTAATATTATTTACACATTCTTTACTTACCTCAAAGCCTGTTAAAAGGCTAGCACAAGCTTCAGTCAGTCCGCTCTTGGCGGACTGAACCTTCTGGACCACCGCACTCATAATGGTGTGGTGCTCCTCGTTGATGGATGTGCCTTTGAGCACCTCCAACAGATTGTCCGGCGCCTCCGGTTGGACGGGGGTCACCGGCACGGTGGGCTTGCTCCTCTTGGAAGGAGGTCGCCCGCCGGACTATGGAACCATTGAAGGTTCTGGAGCGGTGTCCGGCCTAGAGCCGGACTTGGAGCCCTGGGGGGTTTTATCCCCTTTACTCCTGGAGTCCGGGAGGTCGCCTTGCGGCGCCTCCAGGACCACCTCCTCCTGGCTTGGAACCTGTTGGGACAACACTTGGCGTCGTTCGTAGGGCGGGGGGAGGTAGCCGTCGGAAGCGAATTCACATCTGACGAGTCCAGTGAACTGCTCGACGACGCGTCGAGCCGGTCTTTGGGTGGGATGCATAATCATATTCGACATAAGGGAAAGCTGTGCAATAAAGGAATACTATGAATTACTCTGGTATCCGGATACTTACGATTTCGCCAGGGGCTTGGCCCTGAGCGGCCACTCCTCTCTGCCGTCGTCGGCGTTGGTGGAGTAGTCCGGAGGAAGGGTTTTCCCCTTCTTGGACCCTTCGGCCTCCCCAGTGAGGGCGGCCTTCCTATTCTTCTCTCCCCCCGCTGGAGGGGGAGAGGTCTCTTCTTCCTACTCCTCGTCTTCACGGGAGGAATGCGCCTTGGAGCTGTTGGATGATGAACCTGACACCTCCTGGCGTCGGGCACTTTTTCAAGTCCCCGTGGCCTTCTTCGTGGCCTTCTTCTCCGGCACCACATAGTGTGCCGGAACCAGCAGCTTCGCCAAGCGGGCATCGGCTGAGTCTTCGGGCAAAGGAGCCGGACAGTCGATCTATCCGGACTTCGCCTGCCAATCCTGTCAAAGGTAAGGGAGCTTATGAAGGAAATATGCCCTAGAGGAAATAATAAAGTTATTATTTATTTCCTTATAATCATGATAAATGTTTATTATTCATGCTAGAATTGTATTAACCGGAAACACAATACATGTGTGAATACATAGACAAACAAAGTGTCACTAGTATGCCTCTACTTGACTAGCTCGTTAATCAGAGATGGTTATGTTTCCTAACCATGAACAATGAGTTGTTATTTGATTAACGAGGTCACATCATTAGTTGAATGATCTGATTGACATGACCCATTCCATTAGCTTAGCACCCGATCGTTTAGTATGTTGCTATTGCTTTCTTCATGACTTATACATGTTCCTATGACTATGAGATTATGCAACTCCCGTTTACCGGAGGAACACTTTGGGTGCTACCAAACGTCACAACGTAACTGGGTGATTATAAAGGAGCATTACAGGTGTCTCCAAAGGTAGATGTTGGGTTGGCGTATTTCGAGATTAGGATTTGTCACTCCGATTGTCGGAGAGGTATCTCTGGGCCCTCTCGGTAATGCACATCACATAAGCCTTGCAAGCATTGCAACTAATGAGTTAGTTCCGAGATGATGTATTACGGAACGAGTAAAGATACTTGCCGGTAACGAGATTGAACTAGGTATTGGATACCGACGATCGAATCTCGGGCAAGTAATATACCGATGACAAAGGGAACAACGTATGTTGTTATGCGGTCTGACCGATAAAGATCTTCGTAGAATATGTAGGAGCCAATATGGGCATCCATGTCCCGCTATTGGTTATTGATCGGAGACATGTCTCGGTCATGTCTACATTGTTCTCGAACCCGTAGGGTCCGCACGCTTAAGGTTACGATGACAGTTATATTATGAGTTTATGCATTTTGATGTACCGAAGGTTGTTCGGAGTCCCGGATGTGATCACGGACATGACGAGGAGTCTCGAAATGGTCGAGACGTAAAGATTGATATATTGGAAGCCTATATTTGGATATCGGAAGTGTTCCGGGTGAAATCTGGATTTTACCGGAATACCGGGAGGGTTACCGGAACCCCCCGGGAGCTATATGGGCCATAGTGGGCCTTAGTGGAAAAGAGAAGGGGCTGCCCTAGATGGGCTGCACGCCCCCCCTTCCCCTAGTCCTATTAGGACTAGGAGAGGTGGCCGGCCCCCTCCTCCTCTTTTCCCCTCCGAGGAATCCTAGTTGGACTAGGATTGGAGGGGGAATCCTACTCCCAGAGGGAGTAGGACTCTTCTGCGCCTCCTCCCTTGGCAGGCCAGCCTCCCCTCCTCTCCTCCTTTATATACGGAGGCAGGGGGCACCTCTAGAGACACAAGTTGATCCACGTGATCTATTCCTTAGCCGTGTGTGGTGCCCCCTGCCACCATATACCTCGATAATACTGTAGCGGAGTTTAGGCGAAGCCCTGCTGCTGTAGTTCATCAAGATCGTCACCACGCCGTCGTGCTGACGGAACTCTTCCCCGACACTTTGCTGGATCGGAGTCCGGGGATCGTCATCGAGCTGAACGTGTGCTCGAACTCGGAGGTGCCGTAGTTTTGATGCTTGATCGGTTGGATCGTGAAGACGTACGACTACTTCCTCTACGTCGTGTCATCGCTTCCGCAGTCGGTCTGCGTTGGGTACGTAGACAACACTCTCCCCCTCGTTGCTATGCATCACATGATCTTGCGTGTGCGTAGGAAATTTTTTGAAATTACTACGAAACCCTACAGTGGCATCAGAGCCTAGGTTATTTATGTTGATGTTATATGCACGAGTAGAACACAAGTGAGTTGTGGACGATACAAGTCATACTGCCTACCAGCATGTCATACTTTGGTTCGGCGGTATTGTTGGACGAGACGACCCGGACCAACCTTACGCGTACGCTTACGCGAGACCGGTTCCCTCGACGTGCTTTGCACATAGATGGCTTGCGGGCGACTGTCTCTCCAACTTTAGTTGAACCAAGTATGGCTACGCCCGGTCCTTGAGAAGGTTAAAACGGAGTCTATTTGACAAACTATCGTTGTGGTTTTGATGCGTAGGTGAGATTGGTGCTTACTTAAGCCCGTAGCAGCCACGTAAAACATGCAACAACAAAGTAGAGGACGTCTAACTTGTTTTTGCAGGGCATGTTGTGATGTGATATGGTCAAGGCATGATGCTGAATTTTATTGTATGAGATGATCATGTTTTGTAACCAAGTTATCGGCAACTGGCAGGAGCCATATGGTTGTCGCTTTATTGTATGCAATGCAATCGCGATGTAATGCTTTACTTTATTACTAAGCGGTAGTGATAGTCGTGGAAGCATAAGATTGGCGAGACGACAACGATGCTACGATGGAGATCAAGGTGTCGCGTCGGTGACGATGGTGATCATGACGGTGCTTCGGAGATGGAGATCACAGGCACAAGATGATGATGGCCATATCATATCACTTATATTGATTGCATGTGATGTTTATCCTTTATGCATCTTATCTTGCTTTGTTTGACGGTAGCATTATAAGATGATCTCTCACTAAATTATCAAGAAGTGTTCTCCCCGAGTATGCACCGTTGCCAAAGTTCGTCGTGCCCAGACACCACGTGATGATCGGGTGTGATAAGCTCTACGTCCATCTACAACGGGTGCAAGCCAGTTTTGCACACGCAGAATACCCAGGTTATACTTGACGAGCCTAGCATATGCAGATATGGCCTCGGAACACGGAGACCGAAAGGTCGAGCGTGAATCATATAGTAGATATGATCAACATAACGATGTTCACCATTGAAAACTACTCCATCTCACGTGATGATCGGTTATGGTTTAGTTGATTTGGATCACGTGATCACTTAGAAGATTAGAGGGATGTCTATCTAAGTGGGAGTTCTTAAGTAATATGATTAATTGAACTTAAATTTATCATGAACTTAGTCCCTGATAGTATCTTGCTTGTTTATGTTGATTGTAGATAGATGGCTCGTGCTGTTGTTCCGTTGAATTTTAATGCGTTCCTTGAGCAAGCAAAGTTGAAAGATGATGGTAGCAATTACACGGATTGGGTCCGTAACTTGAGGATTATCCTCATTGCTGCACAGAAGAATTACGTCCTGGAAGCACCGTTGGGTGCCAGGCCTGCTGCTGGAGCAACACCAGATGTTATGAACGTCTGGCAGAGCAAAGCTGATGACTACTCGATAGTTCAGTGTGCCATGCTTTACGGCTTAGAATCGGGACTTCAACGACATTTTGAACGTCATGGAGCATATGAGATGTTTCAGGAGTTGAAGTTAATATTTCAAGCAAATGCCCGGATTGAGAGATATGAAGTCTCCAATAAGTTCTATAGCTGCAAGATGGAGGAGAACAGTTCTGTTAGTGAGCATATACTCAAAATGTCTGGGTATAATAATCACTTGATTCAATTGGGAGTTAATCTTCCGGATGATTGCGTCATTGACAGAATTCTCCAATCACTGCCACCAAGCTACAAGAGCTTCATGATGAACTATAATATGCAAGGGATGAACAAGACTATTCCCGAGCTCTTCGCAATGCTAAAAGCTGCGGAGGTAGAAATCAAAAAGGAGCATCAAGTGTTGATGGTTAACAAGACCACTAGTTTCAAGAAAAAAGGCAAAGGTAAGAAGAAGGGGAACTTCAAAAAGAACGGCAAGCAAGTTGCTACTCAAGAGAAGAAACCCAAGTCTGGACCTAAGCCTGAAACTGAGTGCTTCTACTGCAAGCAGACTGGTCACTGGAAGCGGAACTGCCCCAAGTATTTGGCGGATAAGAAGGATGGCAAGGTGAACAAAGGTATATGTGATATACATGTTATTGATGTGTACCTTACTAGAGCTCGCAGTAGCACCTGGGTATTTGATACTGGTTCTGTTGCTAATATTTGCAACTCGAAACAGGGACTACGGAATAAGCGAGCACTGGCAAAGGACGAGGTGACGATGCGCGTGGGAAACGGTTCCAAAGTCGATGTGATCGCGGTCGGCACGCTACCTCTACATCTACCTTCGGGATTAATATTAGACCTAAATAATTGTTATTTGGTGCCAGCGTTGAGCATGAACATTATATCTGGATCTTGTTTAATGCGAGACGGTTATTCATTTAAATCAGAGAATAATGGTTGTTCTATTTATATGAGAATATCTTTTATGGTCATGCACCCTTGAAGAGTGGTCTATTCCTATTGAATCTCGATAGTAGTAATACACATATTCATAATGTTGAAGCCAAAAGATGCAGAGTTGATAATGAAAGTGCAACTTATTTGTGGCACTGTCGTTTAGGTCATATCGGTATAAAGCGCATGAAGAAACTCCATACTGATGGACTTTTGGAACCACTTGATTATGAATCACTTGGTACTTGCGAACCGTGCCTCATGGGCAAGATGACTAAAACACCGTTCTCCGGTACTATGGAGAGAGCAACAGATTTGTTGGAAATCATACATACCGATGTATGTGGTCCGATGAATATTGAGGCTCGTGGCGGATATCGTTATTTTCTCACCTTCACAGATGATTTAAGCAGATATGGGTATATCTACTTAATGAAACATAAGTCTGAAACATTTGAAAAGTTCAAGGAATTTCAGAGTGAAGTTGAAAATCATCATAACAAGAAAATAAAGTTTCTGCGATCTGATCGTGGAGGAGAATATTTGAGTTACGAGTTTGGTGTACATTTGAAAAACTGTGGAATAGTTTCGCAACTCACGCCACCCGGAACACCACAGCGTAATGGTGTGTCCGAACGTCGTAATCGTACTTTACTATATATGGTGCGATCTATGATGTCTCTTACTGATTTACCGCTATCGTTTTGGGGTTATGCTTTAGAGACGGCCGCATCCACGTTAAATAGGGCACCATCAAAATCCGTTGAGACGACGCCTTATGAACTGTGGTTTGGCAAGAAACCAAAGTTGTCGTTTCTTAAAGTTTGGGGCTGCGATGCTTATGTGAAAAAGCTTCAACCTGATAAGCTCGAACCCAAATCGGAGAAATGTGTCTTCATAGGATACCCAAAGGAGACTGTTGGGTACACCTTCTATCACAGATCCGAAGGCAAGACATTCGTTGCTAAGAATGGATCCTTTCTAGAGAAGGAGTTTCTCTCGAAAGAAGTAAGTGGGAGGAAAGTGGAACTTGACGAGGTAACTGTACCTGCTCCCTTGTTGGAAAGTAGTACATCACAGAAAATTGTTTCTGCGACACCTACACCAATAAGTGAGGAAGTTAATGATAATGATCATGAAGCTTCAGAACAAGATACTACTGAACCTCGTAGATCAACCAGAGTAAGATCCGCACCAGAGTGGTACGGTAATCCAGTTCTGGAAGTCATGCTACTAGATCATGATGAACCTACGAACTATGAAGAAGCGATGGTGAGCCCAGATTCCGCAAAGTGGCTTGAAGCCATGAAATCTGAGATGGGATCCATGTATGAGAACAAAGTATGGACTTTGGTTGACTTGCCCGATGATCGGCAAGCAATTGAAAATAAATGGATCTTTAAGAAGAAGACTGACGCTGATGGTAATGTTACTGTCTACAAAGCTCGACTTGTCGCAAAAGGTTTTCGGCAAGTTCAAGGGATTGACTACGATGAGACCTTCTCACCCGTAGCGATGCTTAAGTCCGTCCGAATCATGTTAGCAATTGCCGCATTTTATAATTATGAAATTTGGCAGATGGATGTCAAAACTGCATTCCTGAATGGATTTCTGGAAGAAGAGTTGTATATGATGCAACCGGAAGGTTTTGTCGATCCAAAGGGAGCTAACAAAGTGTGCAAGCTCCAGCGATCCATTTATGGACTGGTGCAAGCCTCTCGGAGTTGGAATAAACGTTTTGATAGTGTGATCAAAGCATTTGGTTTTATACAGACATTCGGAGAAGCCTGTATTTACAAGAAAGTGAGTGGGAGCTCTGTAGCATTTCTGATATTATATGTGGATGACATATTGCTAATTGGAAATGATATAGAATTTCTGGATAGCATAAAGGGATACTTGAATAAAAGTTTTTCAATGAAAGACCTCGGTGAAGCTGCTTACATATTAGGCATTAAGATCTATAGAGATAGATCAAGACGCTTAATTGGACTTTCACAAAGCACATACCTTGACAAAATTTTGAAGAAGTTCAAAATGGATCAAGCAAATAAAGGGTTCTTGCCTGTGTTACAAGGTGCGAAATTGAGTAAGACTCAATGCCCGACCACTGCAGAAGGTAGAGAGAATATGAAAGATGTTCCCTATGCATCAGCCATAGGATCTATCATGTATGCAATGCTGTGTACCAGACCTGATGTGCGCCTTGCTATAAGTTTAGCAGGGAGGTACCAAAGTAATCCAGGAATGGATCACTGGACAGCGGTCAAGAACATCCTGAAATACCTGAAAAGGACTAAGGATATGTTTCTCGTATATGGAGGTGACAAAGAGCTCACCGTAAAAGGTTACGTTGATGCAAGCTTTGACACTGATCCGGACGATTCTAAATCGCAAACCGGATACGTGTTTACATTAAACGATGGAGCTGTCAGTTGGTGCAGTTCTAAACAAAGCGTCGTAGCGGGATCTACATGTGAAGCGGAGTACATAGCTGCTTCGGAAGCAGCGAACGAAGGAGTCTGGATGAAGGATTTCATATCCGATCTAGGTGTCATACCTAATGCATCGGGTCCAATGAAAATCTTTTGTGACAATACTGGTGCAATTGCCTTGGCAAAGGAATCCAGATTTCACAAAAGGACCAAACACATCAAGAGACGCTTCAACTCCATCCGGGATCTAGTCCAGGTGGGAGACATAGAGATTTGCAAGATACATACGGATCTGAATGTTGTAGACCCGTTGACTAAGTCTCTTCCACGAGCAAAACATGATCAGCACCAAAGCTCCATGGGTGTTAGATTCATTACAGTGTAATCTAGATTATTGACTCTAGTGCAAGTGGGAGACTGAAGGAAATATGCCCTAGAGGCAATAATAAAGTTATTATTTATTTCCTTATAATCATGATAAATGTTTATTATTCATGCTAGAATTGTATTAACCGGAAACATAATACATGTGTGAATACATAGACAAACAAAGTGTCAGTAGTATGCCTCTACTTGACTAGCTCGTTAATCAAAGATGGTTATGTTTCCTAACCATGAACAATGAGTTGTTATTTGATTAACGAGGTCACATCATTAGTTGAATGATCTGATTGACATGACCCATTCCATTAGCTTAGCACCCGATCGTTTAGTATGTTGCTATTGCTTTCTTCATGACTTATACATGTTCCTATGACTATGAGATTATGCAACTCCCGTTTACCGGAGGAACACTTTGGGTGCTACCAAACGTCACAACGTAACTGGGTGATTATAAAGGAGCATTACAGGTGTCTCCAAAGGTAGATGTTGGGTTGGCGTATTTCGTAGATTGCCCTAGAGGCAATAATATTGGTTATTATTATATTTCCTTGTTCATGATAATCGTTTATTATCCATGCTATAATTGTATTGATAGGAAACTCAGATACATGTGTGGATACATAGACAACACCATGTCCCTAGTAAGCCTCTAGTTAACTAGCTCGTTGATCAATGGATGGTTACGGTTTCCTGACCATGGACATTGGATGTCGTTGATAACGGGATCACATCATTAGGAGAATCATGTGATGGACAAGACCCAATCCTAAGCATAGCACTAGATCGTGTAGTTCATATGCTATAGCTTTTCTAATGTCAAGTATCATTTCCTTAGACCATGAGATTGTGCAACTCCCGGATACCGTAGGAATGCTTTGGGTGTATCAAACGTCACAACGTAACTGGGTGACTATAAAGGTGCACTACAGGTATCTCCGAAAGTGTCTGTTGGGTTGGCACGAATCGAGACTGGGATTTGTCACTCCGTGTAAGCGGAGAGGTATCTCTGGGCCCACTCGGTAGGACATCATCATATGCGCAATGTGACCAAGGAGTTGATCACGGGATGATGTGTTACGGAACGAGTAAAGAGACTTGCCGGTAACGAGATTGAACTAGGTATTGGATACCGACGATCGAATCTCGGGCAAGTAACATACCGATGGACAAAGGGAATTGTATACGGGATTGATTAAGTCCTTGACATCGTGGTTCATCCGATGAGATCATCGTGGAACATGTGGGAGCCATCATGGGTATCCAGATCCCGCTGTTGGTTATTGACCGGAGAACGTCTCGGTCATGTCTGCATGTCTCCCGAACCCGTAGGGTCTACACACTTAAGGTTCGGTGACGCTAGGGTTATGAAGATATTAGTATGCGGTAACCCGAATGTTGTTCGTAGTCTCGGATGAGATCCCGGACGTCACGAGGAGTTCCGGAATGGTCCGGAGGTAAAGAATTATATATAGGAAGTGCCATTTCGGCCATCGGGACAAGTTTCGGGGTCATCGGTATTGTACCGGGACCACCGGAAGGGTCCCGGGGGTCCACCGGGTGGGGCCACCTGCCCCGGGGGGCCACATGGGCTGTAGGGGATGTGCCTTGGCCTACATGGGCCAAGGGCACCAGCCCCAAGAGGCCCATGCGCCAAGAGAAGAGAAAAAGGGGAGAGTCCTAAAGGGGGAAGGCACCTCCGAGGTGCCTTGGGGAGGATGGACTCCTCCCCACCCTTGGCCGCACCCTTCCTTGGAGGAAGGGGCAAGGGCTGCGCCTCCCCTCTCCCTTGGCCCTATATATAGTGGGGAAAAAGGAGGAGCAAACGAATCTAAGGCCTGGCGCCTCCCTCTCCCTCCCGTGACACATCTTCCTCCTCCCGCAGCGCTTAGCGAAGCCCTGTTGGAATTCCGCTACTTCCACCACGCCGTCGTGCTGCTGGATCTTCATCAACCTCTCCCTCTCCCCTTGCTGGATCAAGGCATGGGAGACGTCTCCGGGCTGTACGTGTGTTGAACGCGGAGGTGCCGTGCGTTCGGCACTTGATCATCGGTGATTTGAATCACGACGAGTACGACTCCATCAACCCCGTTCACTTGAACGCTTCGGCTTAGCGATCTACAAGGGTATGTAGATGCACTCTCCTTCCCCTCGTTGCTGGTTTCTCCATAGATAGATCTTGGTGATACGTAGGAAAATTTTGAATTTCTGCTATGTTCCCCAACAGTGGCATCATGAGCTAGGTCTATTGCGTAGATTCTATGCATGACTAGAACACAAAGTAGTTGTGGGCGTTGATTTTGTTCAATATGCTTGCCGTTACTAGTCTTATCTTGATTCGGCGGCATCGTGGGATGAAGCGGCCCGGACCAACCTTACACGTACTCTTACGTGAGACCGGTTCCACCGACAAACATGCACTAGTTGCATAAGGTGGCTAGCGGGTGTCTGTCTCTCCTACTTTAGTCGGATCGGATTCGATGAAAAGGGTCCTTATGAAGGGTAAATAGCAATTGGCATATCACGTTGTGGTTTTGCGTAGGTAAGAAACGTTCTTGCTAGAAACCCATAGCAGCCACGTAAAACATGCAAACAACAATTAGAGGACGTCTAACTTGTTTTTGCAGGGTATGCTATGTGATGTGATATGGCCAAAAGGATGTGATGAATGATATATGTAATGTATGAGATTGATCATGTTCTTGTAATAGATGATCATGGAGCCCCAAGATGGAGATCAAAGGAGCTACATGATATTGGCCATATCATGTCACTATTTGATTGCATATGATGTTTATCATGTTATGCATCTTGTTTTCTTAGTACGACGGTAGTAAATAAGATGATCCCTCATTAAAATTTCAAGAAGTGTTCTCCCCTAACTGTGCACCGTTGCTACAGTTCGTCGCTTCGAAGCATCACGTGTTAATCGGGTGTGATAGATCCTTTCGTTCACATACAACGGGTGTAAGCAAGATTTACACATGCAAAAACACTTAGGGTTAACTTGACGAGCCTAGCATGTGAAGACATGGCCTCGGAACACAGAGACCGAAAGGTCGAGCATGAGTCGTATAGAAGATACGATCAACATGAAGATGTTCACCGACGTTGACTAGTCCGTCTCACGTGTTAATCGGACACGGCCTAGCTCACTCGGATCATGTAATCACTTAGATGACTAGAGGGATGTCTATCTAAGTGGGAGTTCATAAGATGAACTTAATTATCCTGAACATAGTCAAAAGGATTTTGCAAATTATGTCGTATCTCACGCTTTAGTTCTACTGTTTAGATATGTTCCTAGAGAAAAATTAGTTGAAAGTTGATAGTAGCAATTATGCGGACTAGGTCCGTAGACTGAGGATTGTCCTCATTGCTTCTTAGAAGGCTTATGTCCTTAATGCACCGCTCAGTGTGCTGAACCTCGAACGTTGTCTGTGGATGTTGCGAACATCTGACATACACGTTTTGATAACTACGTGATAGTTCAGTTAAACGGTTTAGAGTTGAGGCACCAAAGACGTTTTGAAACGTCACAAAACATATGAGATGTTTTGAGGGCTAAAATTGGAATTTCAGGCTCATGCCCACATCAAGAGGTATAAGACCTCCGACGATTTTCTTAACCTGCAAACTAAGGAGAAAAGCTCAATTGTTGAGCTTGTGCTCAGATTGTCTGAGTACAACAATCATTTGAATCAAGTGGGAGTTGATCTTCCAGATGAGATAGTGATGGTTCTCCGAAGTCATTACCACCAAGCTGCTAGAGCTTCGTGATGAACTATAATATATCGAGGACATATATGATGATCCTTGAGATATTCGCGATGTTTGACACCGCAAAAGTAGAAATCAAGAAGGAGCATCAATTGTTGATGGTTGGTGAAACCACTAGTTTCAAGGAGGGCAAGGGCACGAAGGGATACTTCATGAAACGGCAATTCAGCTGCTGCTCTAGTGAAGAAACCCAAGGTTGAACCCAAACCCGAGACTAAGTGCTTCTGTAATAAGGGGAACAGCCACTGGAGCATAATTACCCTAGAAACTTGGTAGATAAGAAGGCTGGCAAGGTCGATAGAAGTATATTGGATATACATTGTGTTGATGTGTACTTTACTAGTACTCCTAGTAGCACCAGGGTATTAGATACCGGTTCGGTTGCTAAGTGTTAGTAACTCGAAATAAAAGCTACGGAATAAACGGAGACTAGCTAAAGGTGAGCTGACGATATGTGTTGGAAGTATTTCCAATGTTGATATGATAAAGCATCGCACGCTCCCTCTACCATCGAGATTGGAGTTAAACCTAAATAATTGTTATTTGGTGTTTGCGTTGAGCATAGACATGATTGGATTATGTCTACCGCAATACGGTTATTCATTTAAGGAGAATAATGGTTACTCTGTTTATTTGAATAATACCTTCAATGGTCTTACACCTAAAATGAATGGTTTATTGAATCTCGATCGTAGTGATACACATGTTCATGCCAAAAGATAGTAATGATAGTACCACCTACTTGTGGCACTGCCACGTAAGTCATATCGGTATAAAACGCATGAAGAAGCTCCATGTTGATGGATCTTTGGGCTCGCTCGTTTTTGAAAAGTTTGAGGCATGCGAACCATGTCTATTGGTGTATGTGCATGAAGAAACTCCATGCAAATGGACCGTTTGGACTCACTTGATTTTGAATCACTTGAGACATGCAAATCATACCACATGGGCAAGATGACTGAAAGCCTCGTTTTCGGTAAAATGGAACTAGAAAGCAACCTGTTGGAAGTAATACATTTTGATGTGTGCAGTCCAATGAGTGCTGAGGCATGTAGTGGATATCGTTATGTTCTTACTTCACAGATGATTTGAGTAGATGTTGAGTATATTTACTTGATGAATCACGAGTCTGAATTATTGAAAGGTTCAAGTAATTTCATGGTGAAGTTGAAAGATCGTCGTGACAAGAGGATAAAATATCTATGATATGATCATAGAGATGAATATCTGAATTACGAGTTTGGCACAGAATTAAGACATTGTGGAAATTGTTTCACAACTGATACAGCCTAGAACACCATAGTGTGATGGTGTGTCCGAACATCATAACTGCACCCTATTGGATATGATGCATACCATGATGTCTCTTATCAAATTACCACAATAGTTTATGGGTTAGGCATTAGAGACAACCACATTCACTTTAAATAGGGCACCACATAATTCCGATGAGATGACACCGTATGAACTATGGTTTAGAGAAACCTAAGCTGTCATTTCTTAAAAGTTTGGGGCTGCGACGCTTATGTGAAAAGTTTCAGGCTGATAAGCTCGAACCCAAAGCGGATAAATGCATCTTCATAGGACAACCCAAAACAGTTGGGTATACCTCCTGTCTCAGATCCGAAAGCAATAAGGGATTGTTTCTTGAATCGGGTCCTTTCTCGAGGAAAAGTTTCCCTCGAAAGAATTGAGTGGGAGGATGGTGGAGACTTGATGAGGTTATTAAACCGTTACTTCAACTAGTGTATAGCAGGGCACAAAGAGTTGTTCCTGTGGCACCTACACCAATTGAAGTGGAAGCTTATGATATTGATCATGAGACTTCGGATCAAGTCACTCCCAAACCTCGTAGGATGACAAGGATGCGTACTACTTCAGAGTGGTACGTAATCCTGTGTTGGAAGTCATGTTGCTAGACAACAATGAACCTACGAGCTATGGAGAAGCGATGGTGGGCCCGGATTCCGATAAATGGCTTGAGGCCATATAATCCGAGAGAGGATCCATGTATGAAAACAAAGTGTGGACTTTGGAAGAACTACTTGATGGTCGTAAGGCTGTTGAGTGTAGATGGATTTTAAAAGAAGATGGACAATGATGGTAAATGTCACCATTAAGAAAGCTCGACTTGTCGTTAAGATGTTTTCTGACAAGTTCAAGGAGTTGACTATGGTGAGATTTTCTCACTCGTAGCGATGCTAAGAGTCTGTTGGAATTATATTAGCGATTACTGCATTATTTATGAAATCTTGCAGATAGGGTGTCAAAACATTGTTTCCTCGACGATTTTCTTGAGGAAATGATGTATGTGATACAACCGAAAGGTTTTGTCAATCCTGAAAAGATGCTAATAAGGATGCAAAGCTCCAGCAATCCTTCTAAGGATTGGAGTGAGCATCTCGGAGTTGGAATGTACACTTTGATGAGATGATCAAAGATTTTGGGTTTATACAAAGTTTATGAGAAACTGGTATTTCCAAAGAAGTGAGTGGGAGCACTATAGAATTTCTGATGAGTATATGCTGTTGATCAGAAATGATGTAGAGTTTCTGGAAAGCATATAGGGTTATTGGGAAAGTGTTTTTCAATGGAAAGCCTGGATTAAGCTACTTGAGCATTGAGCATCAAGATCTATAAGGATAGATCAAAACGCATAGTGGTACTTTCAAATGAGCACATACCTTGACGTGATCTTGAAGGTGTTCAAGATGGATCAGTCAAAGAAGGAGTTCTTGCCTGAGTTGTAAGGTATGAAGTTAAGACTTAAAGCTCGACCACGGCAGAAGAAAGAGGAAGGACGAAGGTCGTCCCCTATGCTTTTATCATAGGCTCTCTACAGTATGCTATGCTGTGTACCGCACCTAAAGTGTGCCTTGCCAGGAGTCAGTCAAGGGGTACAAGAGTGATCCAAGAATGGATCACAAGACAGCGGTCAAAGTTATCCTTAGTAACTAGTGGACTAAGGAATTTTCTCGATTATGGAGGTGGTAAAAGAGTTCGTCGTAAAGAGTTACATCGATGCAAGCTTAACACCTATCCGGATAGCTCTGAGTAGAGATACCGGATACATATAATGGAGCAACAATTTAGAATAGCTCCAAGTAGAACAGTTATTTGGATTAGCTCCAAATAGAGCGTGGTAGCTACATCTAGGAGATGACATAGAGATTTGTAAAGCACACACGGATCTGAAAGGTTCGGACCCGTTGACTAAAACCTCTCTCACAAGCAACATGATCAAACCTAAAACTCATTGAGTGTTAATCACATAGTGATGTGAACTAGACTACTGACTCTAGTAAACTCTTGGGTGTTAGTCACATGGCGATGTGACCTGTGAGTGTTAATCACATGGCGATGTGAACTAGATTATTGACTCTAGTGCAAGTGGGAGACTGTTGGAAATATGCCCTAGAGGCAATAATAAATTGGTTATTATTATATTTCCTTGTTCATGATAATCGTTTATTATCCATGCTATAATTGTATTGATAGGAAACTCAGATACATGTGTGGATACATAGACAACACCATGTCCCTAGTAAGCCTCTAGTTAACTAGCTCGTTGATCAATGGATGGTTACGGTTTCCTGACCATGGACATTGGATGTCGTTGATAACGGGATCACATCATTAGGAGAATCATGTGATGGACAAGACCCAATCCTAAGCATAGCACTAGATCGTGTAGTTCATATGCTATAGCTTTTCTAATGTCAAGTATCATTTCCTTAGACCATGAGATTGTGCAACTCCCGGATACCGTAGGAATGCTTTGGGTGTATCAAACGTCACAACGTAACTGGGTGACTATAAAGGTGCACTACAGGTATCTCCGAAAGTGTCTGTTGGGTTGGCACGAATCGAGACTGGGATTTGTCACTCCGTGTAAGCGGAGAGGTATCTCTGGGCCCACTCGGTAGGACATCATCATATGCGCAATGTGACCAAGGAGTTGATCACGGGATGATGTGTTACGGAACGAGTAAAGAGACTTGCCGGTAACGAGATTGAACTAGGTATTGGATACCGACGATCGAATCTCGGGCAAGTAACATACCGATGGACAAAGGGAATTGTATACGGGATTGATTAAGTCCTTGACATCGTGGTTCATCCGATGAGATCATCGTGGAACATGTGGGAGCCATCATGGGTATCCAGATCCCGCTGTTGGTTATTGACCGGAGAACGTCTCGGTCATGTCTGCATGTCTCCCGAACCCGTAGGGTCTACACACTTAAGGTTCGGTGACGCTAGGGTTATGAAGATATTAGTATGCGGTAACCCGAATGTTGTTCGTAGTCTCGGATGAGATCCCGGACGTCACGAGGAGTTCCGGAATGGTCCGGAGGTAAAGAATTATATATAGGAAGTGCCATTTCGGCCATCGGGACAAGTTTCGGGGTCATCGGTATTGTACCGGGACCACCGGAAGGGTCCCGGGGGTCCACCGGGTGGGGCCACCTGCCCCGGGGGGCCACATGGGCTGTAGGGGATGTGCCTTGGCCTACATGGGCCAAGGGCACCAGCCCCAAGAGGCCCATGCGCCAAGAGAAGAGAAAAAGGGGAGAGTCCTAAAGGGGGAAGGCACCTCCGAGGTGCCTTGGGGAGGATGGACTCCTCCCCACCCTTGGCCGCACCCTTCCTTGGAGGAAGGGGCAAGGGCTGCGCCTCCCCTCTCCCTTGGCCCTATATATAGTGGGGAAAAAGGAGGAGCAAACGAATCTAAGGCCTGGCGCCTCCCTCTCCCTCCCGTGACACATCTTCCTCCTCCCGCAGCGCTTAGCGAAGCCCTGTTGGAATTCCGCTACTTCCACCACGCCGTCGTGCTGCTGGATCTTCATCAACCTCTCCCTCTCCCCTTGCTGGATCAAGGCATGGGAGACGTCTCCGGGCTGTACGTGTGTTGAACGCGGAGGTGCCGTGCGTTCGGCACTTGATCATCGGTGATTTGAATCACGACGAGTACGACTCCATCAACCCCGTTCACTTGAACGCTTCGGCTTAGCGATCTACAAGGGTATGTAGATGCACTCTCCTTCCCCTCGTTGCTGGTTTCTCCATAGATAGATCTTGGTGATACGTAGGAAAATTTTGAATTTCTGCTATGTTCCCCAACAATTTCGAGATTAGGATTTGTCACTCCGATTGTCGGAGAGGTATCTCTGGGCCCTCTCGGTAATGCACATCACATAAGCCTTGCAAGCATTGCAACTAATAAGTTAGTTGCGAGATGATGTATTACGGAACGAGTAAAGAGACTTGCCGGTAACGAGATTGAACTAGGTATTGGATACCGACGATCGAATCTCGGGCAAGTAACATACCGATGACAAAGGGAACAATGTATGTTGTTATGCGGTCTGACCGATAAAGATCTTCGTAGGATATGTAGGAGCCAATATGGGCATCCAGGTCCCGCTATTGGTTATTGACCGGAGACATGTCTCGGTCATGTCTACATTGTTCTCGAACCCGTAGGGTCCGCACGCTTAAGGTTACGATGACAGTTATATTATGAGTTTATGCATTTTGATGTACCGAAGGTTGTTTGGAGTCCCGGATGTGATCACGGGCATGACGAGGAGTCTCGAAATGGTCGAGACGTAAAGATTGATATATTGGAAGCCTATGTTTGGACATCGGAACTATTCCGGGTGAAATCGGGATTTTACCGGAGTACCGGGAGGGTTACCGGAACCCCTCTGGAGCTATATGGGCCATAGTGGGCCTTAGTGGAATAGAGAAGGGGCTGCCCTAGATGGGCTGCGCGCCTCCCCCTTCCCCTAGTCCTATTAGGACTAGGAGAGGTGGCCGGCCCCCTCCTCCTCTTTTCCCCTCCGAGGAATCCTAGTTGGACTAGGATTGGAGGGGGAATCCTACTCCCAGAGGGAGTAGGACTCTCCTGCGCCTCCCTCCTTGGCCGGCCAGCCTCCCCCCTCTACTCCTTTATATACGGAGGTAGGGGACACCTCTAGACACACAAGTTGATCCACGTGATCTATTCCTTAGCCGTGTGCGGTGCCCCCTGCCACCATATACCTCGATAATACTGTAGCGGAGTTTAGGCGAAGCCCTGCTGCTGTAGTTCATCAAGATCGTCACCACGCCGTCGTGCTGACGGAACTCTTCCCCGACACTTTGCTGGATCGGAGTCCGGGGATCGTCATCGAGCTGAACGTGTGCTCGAACTCGGAGGTGCCGTAGTTTCGGTGCTTGATCGGTTGGATCGTGAAGACGTACGACTACTTCCTCTACGTCGTGTCATCGCTTCCGCAGTCGGTCTGCGTTGGGTACGTAGACAACACTCTCCCCCTCGTTGCTATGCATCACATGATCTTGCGTGTGCGTAGGAAATTTTTGAAATTACTACGAAACCCAACACTTAGATCCCGCATAGAGAAACTATGAAAAACTAATACCCTGTAAAAGGTACAACAACTTACCGCGCTAGCGTGACGCTGCGCGAATCCGCTGATCCTCGGTAGCGGATGCGGGAGCCTCGGCGCCCTTGAAAAGCACCTTCCAGGCATCTTCGTACGTCGTGTCGAAGAGCCTGCTCAGAGTTCGGTGCTGCGCCGGGTTGAACTCCCACAGATTGAAGGCCCGTTGTTGACACGGGAGGATCCGGCGGATGAGCATAACCTGGACTACGTTGACAAGCTTGAGCTGCTTGTTCACCAGGGTTTGGATGCATGTTTGCAGTCCAGTCACCTCTCCTTTGCTGCCCCACGACAGGCCCGTCTCTTTCCAGGACGTGAGCCGCGTTGGGGGTCCGGACCGGAACTCGGGGGCTGCGACCCACTCAGGGTCGCGCGGCTCGGTGATGTAAAACCACCCCGATTGCCACCCCTTCAGGGTCTCACAAAGGCCCTCTGTTGGGGAACGTAGCAAAATTCAAAATTTTCCTACGTGTCACCAAGATCAATCTATGGAGTCATCTAGCAACGAGGGAAGGAGAGTGCATCTACATACCCTTGTAGATCGCTAAGCGGAAGCGTTCAAGTGAACGGGGTTGATGGAGTCGTACTCGTCGTGATCCAAATCACCGATGATCCTAGCGCCGAACGGACGGCACCTCCGCGTTCAACACACGTACGGAGCAGCGACGTCTCCTCCTTCTTGATCTAGCAAGGGGGAAGGAGAGGTTGATGGAGATCCAACAGCACGACGGCGTGGTGGTGGAAGTAGCGGGATTCCAACAGGGCTTCGCCAAGCGCTGCGGGAGGAGGGAGATGTGTCATGGGAGGGAGAGGGAGGCGCCAGGGCTTAGGTATTGCTGCCCTCCCTTCCCCCCACTATATATAGGGCCAAGGGAGAGGGGGGGCGCAGCCTTGGCCCTTCCTCCACGGAAGGGTGCGGCCAGGGAGGAGTCCATCCTCCCCAAGGCACCTCGGAGGTGCCTTCCCCCTTTAGGACTCTTTCTTTCCCTTATCTCTTGGCGCATGGGCCTCTTGGGGCTGGTGCCCTTGGCCCATACAGGCCAAGGCGCACCCCCTACAGCCCATGTGCCCCCCCGGGGCAGGTGGCCCCACCTGGTGGACCCCCGGGACCCTTCCGGTGGTCCCGGTACAATACCGGTGACCCCGAAACTTGTCCCGATAGCCGAAATAGCACTTCCTATATATAATTCTTTACCTCCGGACCATTCCGGAACTCCTCGTGACGTCCAGGATCTCATCTGGGACTCCAAACAACTTTCGGGTTACCACATACTTATATCTCTATAACCCGAGCGTCACCGAACCTTAAGTGTGTAGACCCTACGGGTTCGGGAGACATGCAGACATGACCGAGATGACTCTCCGGTCAATAACCAACAGCGGGATCTAGATACCCATGTTGGCTCCCACATGTTCCACGATGATCTCATCGGATGAACCACGATGTCAAGGACTTAATCAATCCCGTATACAATTCCCTTTGTCTAGCGATACGATACTTGCCCGAGATTCGATCGTCGGTATCCCGATACCTTGTTCAATCTCGTTACCGGCAAGTCTCTTTACTCGTTTCATAACACATCATCCCATGATCAACTCCTTGATCACATTGTGCACATTATGATGATGTCCTACCGAGTGGGCCCAGAGATACCTCTCCGTTTACACGGAGTGACAAATCCCAGTCTCGATTCGTGCCAACCCAACAGACACTTTCGGAGATACCTGTAATGTACCTTTATAGCCACCCAGTTACGTTGTGACGTTTGGCACACCCAAAGCACTCCTACGGTATCCGGGAGTTGCACAATCTCATGGTCTAAGGAAATGATACTTGACATTAGAAAAGCTTTAGCATACGAACTACATGATCTTTGTGCTAGGCTTAGGATTGGGTCTTGTCCATCACATCATTCTCCTAATGATGTGATCCCGTTATCAACGACATCCAATGTCCATGGTCAGGAAACCATGACCATCTATTGATCAACGAGCTAGTCAACTAGAGGCTTACTAGGGACATGGTGTTGTCTATGTATCCACACATGTATCTGAGTTTCCTATCAATACAATTCTAGCATGGATAATAAACGATTATCATGAACAAGGAAATATAATAATAACTAATTTATTATTGCCTCTAGGGCATATTTCCAACAGTCTCCCACTTGCACTAGAGTCAATAATCCAGTTCACATCGATATGTGATTAACACTCAAGGTCACATCCCCATGTGACTAACACCCAAAGAGTTTACTAGAGTCAATAATCTAGTTCACACAACCATGTGATTAACACTCGATGAGTTCTGGGTTTGATCATGTTATGCTTGTGAGAGATGTTATAGTCAACGGGTCTGAATCTTTCAGATCCGTATGTACTTCGCAAATCTCTATGTCATCTTGCAGATGCAGCTACTACGCTATATTTGGAGCTATTCCAAATAACTGTTCTACTATACGAATCCAGTTTACTACTCAGAATAATCTGGATTAGTGTCAAAGTTTGCATCGGCGTAACCCTTTATGACGAACTCTTTTACCACCTCCATAATCGAGAAAATTCCTTAGTCCACTAGTTACTAAGGATAACTTTGACCGTTGTCCTGTGATCCATTCTTGGATCACTCTTGTACCCCTTGACTGACTCATGGCAAGGCACACTTCAGGTGCGGTACACAGCATAGCATACTGTAGAGAGCCTATGATAAAAGCATAGGGGACGACATTCGTCCTTTCTCTTTCTTCTGCCGTGGTCGAGCTTTAAGTCTTAACTTCATACCTTACAACTCAGGCAAGTACTCCTTCTTTGACTGATCCATCTTGAACCCCTTCAAGATCATGTCAAGGTATATGCTCATTTGAAAGTACCATTAAGCGTTTTGATCTATCCTTATAGATCTTGATGCTCAATGTTCAAGTAGCTTAATCCAGGCTTTCCATTGAAAAACACTTTCCAAATAACCCTATATGCTTTCCAGAAATTCTACATCATTTCTGATCCATAATATGTCAACAACATATACTCATCAGGAATTCTATAGTGCTCCCACTCACTTCTTTGGAAATACAAGTTTCTCATAAACTTTGTATAAACCCAAAATCTTTGATCATCTCATCAAAGCATACATTCCAACTCCGAGATGCTTACTCTAGTCCTTAGAAGGACTGCTGGAGCTTTGCATACTTATTAGCATCTTTCAGGATTGACAAAACCTTCCGGTTGTATCACATACAACCTTTCCTCAAGAAAATCGTCGAGGAAACAATGTTTTGACATCCTATCTGCAAGATTTCATAAATAATGCAGTAATCGCTAATATAATTCCAACAGACTCTTAGCATCGCTGCGAGTGAGAAAGTCTCACCGTAGTCAACTCCTTGAACTTGTCGAAAAACATCTTAACGACAAGTCGAGCTTTCTTAATGGTGATACTTACCATCATTGTCCGTCTTCCTTTTAAAATCCATATGTACCTAACAGCCTTACGACCATCAAGTAGTTCTTCCAAAGTCTACACTTTGTTTTTCATATATGGATCCTCTCTCGGATTATATGGCCTCGAGCCATTTTGCAATCCAGGCCCACCATCGCTTCTCCATAGCTCGTAGGTTCATTGTTGTCTAGCAACATGACTTCCAAGACAGGATTACGTACCACTCTGAAGTAGTACGCATCCTTGTCATCCCACGAGGTTTGGTAGTGACTTGATGTGAAGTTTCATGATCACTATCATAAGCTTCCACTTCAATTGGTGTAGGTGTCACAGGAACAACTTCCTGTGCCCTGCCACACACTAGTTGAAGAGACAGTTCAATAACCTCATCAAGTCTCCACCATCCTCCCACTCAATTCTTTCGAGAGAAACTTTTCCTCGAGAAAGGACCCGATTCTAGAAACAATCCCTTATTGCTTTCGGATCTGAGACAGGAGGTATACCCAACTGTTTTGGGTGTCCTATGAAGATGCATTTATCCGCTTTGGGTTCGAGCTTATCAACCTGAAACTTTTTTCACATAAGCGTCGCAGCCCCAAACTTTTAAGAAATGACAGCTTAGGTTTCTCTAAACCATAGTTCATACGGTGTCATCTCATCGGAATTACGTGGTGCCTTTATTTAAAGTGAATGTGGTTGTCTCTAATGCCTAACCCATAAACTATCGTGGTAATTTGATAAGAGACATCATGGTATGCATCATATCCAATAGGGTGCAGTTATGATGTTCAGACACACCATCACACTATGGTGTTCCAGGCTGTATTAGTTGTGAAACAATTTCCACAATGTCTTAATTCTATGCCAAACTCGTAATTCAGATATTCATCTCTATGATCATATCATAGATATCTTATCCTCTTGTCACGATGATCTTTCAACTTCACCCTGAAATTACTTGAACCTTTCAATAATTCAGACTCGTGATTCATCAAGTAAATATACTCAACATCTACTCAAATCATTTGTGAAGTAAGAACATAACGATATCCACTACATGCCTCAGCACTCATTGGACTGCACACATCAAAATGTATTACTTCCAACAAGTTGCTTTAGTTCCATTTTACTGAAACGAGGCTTTCAGTCATCTTGCCCATGTGGTATGATTTGCATGGAGTTTCTTCATGCATATACACCAATAGACATGGTTCGCATGTCTCAAACTTTTCAAAATCAAGTGAGTCCAAACGGTCCATTAGCATGGAGTTTCTTCATGCATATACACCAATAGACATGGTTCGCATGTCTCAAACTTTTCAAAAATGAGTGAGCCCAAAGATCCATCAACATGGAGCTTCTTCATGCGTTTTATACCGATATGATTTACGTGGCAGTGCCACAAGTAGGTGGTACTATCATTACTACCTTATATCTTTTGGCATGAACATGTGTATCACTATGATCGAGATTCAATGAACCATTCATTTTAGGTGCAAGACCATTGAAGGTATTATTCAAATAAACAGAGTAACCATTATTCTCCTTAAATGAATAACCGTATTGCGATAGACATAATCCAATCATGTCTATGCTCAACGCAAACACCAATCTCGATGGTAGAGGGAGCGTGCGATGCTTGATCAACATTGGAAACACTTCCAACACATATCGTCATCTCACCTTTAGCTAGTCTCCGTTTATTCCATAGCTTTTATTTCGAGTTACTAACACTTAGCAACCGAACCGGTATCTAATACCCTGGTGCTACTAGGAGTACTAGTAAAGTACACATCAACACAATGTATATCCAATATACTTCTATCGACCTTGCCAGCCTTCTCATCTACCAAGTATCTAGGGTAATTCTGCTCTAGTGGCTGTTCCCCTTATTACAGAAGCACTTAGTCTCGGGTTTGGGTTCAACCTTGGGTTTCTTCACTAGATCAGCAGCTGAATTGCCGTTTCATGAAGTATCCCTTCTTGCCCTTGCCCTTCTTGAAACTAGTGGTTTCACCAACCATCAACAATTGATGCTCCTTCTTGATTTCTACTTTTGTGGTGTCAAACATCGCGAATATCTCAAGGATCATCATATATGTCCCTGATATATCATAGTTCATCACGAAGCTCTAGCAGCTTGGTGGTAATGACTTCGGAGAAACATCACTTATCTCATTTGGAAGATCAACTCCCACTTGATTCAAATGATTGTTGTACTCAGACAATCTGAGCACAAGCTCAACAATTGAGCTTTTCTCCTTAGTTTGCAGGCTAAGAAAATCGTCGGAGGTCTCATACCTCTTGACGTGGGCACGAGCCTGAAATCCCAATTTCAGCCCTCGAAACATCTCATATGTTTCGCGATGTTTTAAAACGTCTTTGGTGCCTCAACTCTAAACCGTTTAACTGAACTATCACGTAGTTATCAAAATGTGTATGTCAGATGTTCGCAACATTCACAGACAATGTTCGAGGTTCAGCACACTGAGCGGTGCATTAAGGACATAAGCCTTCTATGAAGCAATGAGGACAATCCTCAGTTTACGGACCTAGTCCGCATAATTTCTACTATCAACTTTCAACTAAAATTTCTCTAGGAACATATCTAAATAGTAGAACTAAAGCGCGAGCTACGACATAATTTGCGAAGACCTTTTGACTATGCTCAGGATAATTAAGTTCATCTTATGAACTCCCACTCAGATAGACATCCCTCTAGTCATCTAAGTGATTACATGATTCGAGTCAACTAGGCCGTGTCCGATCATCATGTGAGACGGACTAGTCAACATCGGTGAACATCTTCATGTTGATCGTATCTTCTATACGACTCATGCTCGACCTTTCGGTCTCTTGTGTTCCGAGGCCATGTCTGTACATGCTAGGCTCGTCAAGTTAACCTAAGTGTTTTGCATGTGTTCTGAGGCCATGTCTGTACATGCTAGGCTCGTCAACACCCGTTGAATTCGAACGTAAGAATCTATCACACCCGATCATCACGTGGTGCTTCGAAACAACGAACTGTCACAACGGTGCATAGTTAGGGGGAACACTTTCTTGAAATTATTATGAGGGATCATCTTATTTACTACCGTCGTTCTAAGCAAATAAGATCTATAAACATGATAAACATCACATGCAATCAAATAGTGACATGATATGGCCAATATCATATTGCTCCTTTTGATCTCCATCTTCGGGGCTCCATGATCATCATCGTCACCGGCATGACACCATGATCTCCATCATCATGATCTCCATCATCGTGTCTTCATGAAGTTGTCTCGCCAACTATTACTTCTACTTCTACAGCTAACAGTTAGCAATAAAGTAAAGTAATTACATGACGTTTATGTTGACACGCAGGTCATACAATAAAGACAACTCCTATGGCTCCTGTCGGTTGTCATACTCATCGACATGCAAGTCGTGATTCCTATTACAAGAACATGATCAATCTCATACATCACATATATCATTCATCACATCCTTTTGGCCATATAACATCACATAGCATACCCTGCAAAAACAAGTTAGACGTCCTCTAATTGTTGTTTGCATGTTTTACGTGGCTGCTATGGGTTTCTAGCAAGAACGTTTCTTACCTACGCAAAAACCACAACGTGATATGACAATTGCTATTTAACCTTCATAAGGACCCTTTTCATCGAATCCGATCCGACTAAAGTGGGAGAGACAGACACCCGCTAGCCACCTTATGCAACTAGTGCATGTTAGTCGGTGGAACCAGTCTCACGTAAGAGTACGTGTAAGGTCGGTCCGGGCCGCTTCATCCCACAATGCCGCCGAATCAAGATTGGACTAGTAACGGTAAGCATATTGAACAAAATCAACGCCCACAACTACTTTGTGTTCTACTCGTGCATAGAAACTACGCATAGACCTAGCTCATGATGCCACTGTTGGGGAACGTAGCAGAAATTCAAAATTTTCCAACGTGTCACCAAGATCAATCTATGGAGTCATCTAGCAACGAGGGAGGAGTGGATCTACATACCCTTGTAGATCGCGCGCGGAAGCGTTCAAGAGAACGGGGTTGATGGAGTTGTACTCGTCGTGATCCAAATCACCGATGATCCTAGCGCCGAACGGACGGCACCTCCGTGTTCAACACACGTACGGAGCAGCGACGTCTCCTCCTTCTTGATCCAGCAAGGGGGAAGGAGAGGTTGATGGAGATCCAACAGCACGACGGCGTGGTGGTGGAAGTAGCGGGATTCCAACAGGGCTTCGCCAAGCGCTGCGAGAGGAGGGAGATGTGTCATGGGAGGGAGAGGGAGGCGCCAGGGCTTAGGTATTGCTACCCTCCCTTCCCCCCACTATATATAGGGCCAAGGGAGAGGGGGGGCGCAGCCTTGGCCCTTCCTCCAAGGAAGGGTGCGGCCAGGGAGGAGTCCATCCTCCCCAAGGCACCTCGGAGGTGCCTTCCCCCTTTAGGACTCTTTCTTTCCCTTATCTCTTGGCGCATGGGCCTCTTGGGGCTGGTGCCCTTGGCCCATACAGGCCAAGGCGCACCCCCTACAGCCCATGTGGCCCCCCGGGGCAGGTGGCCCCACCCGGTGGACCCCCGGGACCCTTCCGGTGGTCCCGGTACAATACCGGTGACCCCGAAACTTGTCCCGATAGCCGAAATAGCACTTCCTATATATAATTCTTTACCTCCGGACCATTCCAGAACTCCTCGTGACGTCCGGGATCTGATCCAGGACTCCGAACAACTTTCGGGTTACCGCATACTTATATCTCTATAACCCTAGCGTCACCGAACCTTAAGTGTGTAGACCCTACGGGTTCGGGAGACATGCAGACATGACCAAGATGACTCTCCGGTCAATAACCAACAGCGGGATCTGGATACCCATGTTGGCTCCCACATGTTCCACGATGATCTCATCGAATGAACCACGATGTCAAGGACTTAATCAATCCCGTATACAATTCCCTTTGTCTAGCGGTACGATACTTGCCCGAGATTCGATCGTCGGTATCCCGATACCTTGTTCAATCTCGTTACCGGCAAGTCTCTTTACTCGTTTCGTAACACATCATCCCATGATCAACTCCTTGATCACATTGTGCACATTATGATGATGTCCTACCGAGTGGGCCCAGAGATACCTCTCCGTTTACACGGAGTGACAAATCCCAGTCTCGATTCGTGCCAACCCAACAGACACTTTCGGAGATACCTGTAATGTACCTTTATAGCCACCCAGTTACGTTGTGACGTTTGGCACACCCAAAGCACTCCTACGGTATCCGGGAGTTGCACAATCTCATGGTCTAAGGAAATGATACTTGACATTAGAAAAGCTTTAGC
This sequence comes from Triticum urartu, assembly GCF_003073215.2. NCBI lineage: Eukaryota > Viridiplantae > Streptophyta > Magnoliopsida > Poales > Poaceae > Triticum > Triticum urartu. Next base: position 553,343,344 of record NC_053027.1, on the reverse strand, counting down.
ATACGAACTACATGATCTTTGTGCTAGGCTTAGGATTGGGTCTTGTCCATCACATCATTCTCCTAATGATGTGATCCCGTTATCAACGACATCCAATGTCCATGGTCAGGAAACCATGACCATCTATTGATCAACGAGCTAGTCAACTAGAGGCTTACTAGGGACATGGTGTTGTCTATGTATCCACACATGTATCTGAGTTTCCTATCAATACAATTCTAGCATGGATAATAAACGATTATCATGAACAAGGAAATATAATAATAACTAATTTATTATTGCCTCTAGGGCATATTTCCAACACCCTCGAGCCATAAGACATTGGGCATCTTGCCCACCATGGCGCCTCCGCACTCTCCCTGGTTGCCGCTCACCACCTTCGGCTTGACATTGAAAGTCTTGAGCCATAGGCCGAAATGGGGGCGGATGCAGAGGAAAGCCTCGCACACGACGATAAACGCCGAGATGTTGAGGATGAAGTTCGGGGCCAGATCATGGAAATCCAGGCCGTAGTAGAACATGAGTCCCCGGACGAATGGGTGGATAGGAAAGCCCAGTCCGCGGAGGAAGTGGGGAAGGAACACTACCCTCTCATGGGGCCTTGGGGTGGGGAGGAGCTGCCCCTCTTCGGGAAGCCGGTACGCGATGTCGTTAGACAAGTATCCGGCCTTCCTCAGTTTTTTGATGTGTCCCTCCGTGGCGGAGGAGACCATCCACTTGCCTCCCGCTCCGGACATGGCTGGAGAAGGTTGAGGTGGGGAGTGCGGACTTGGGCGCTGGAGCTTGAGTGCGCGAAAATGGACAGGCAAAGGAGGAAGAAGGCATAGGTGAAAAGGTGGATCCTTATCCCCTTATATGGGTGGACGCAACTACGTGTCTCCACCAGCTTGGTAAAACTCGCTTATCTCCAAGCGCCGTAATCAATGGCGCAGTTGGGTTACCCACGCCCGTATTGATGAGAATCCCGAAATAAGGGGACACGATCTCTGCTTCGACGAGACGTGCCAAGGAAACCGCCTCGCATGACACGCTGAGGTGGGACAATAAAACGATTCGAATAAAGGCTTGGTCGTGGTGCGATGTCACACTATGGAATACGTCAGCAGATTAGATTTGTGTAAATATTATTCTCTCTATGGCAATATGTGGAAACTTATTTTGCAGAGCCGGACACTATCTTTGTGTTCAAAATCTTCTATGAAGTACTTGGAGGAGGAACCCGCCTTGCAATGCCGAAGACAATCTGCACGCCGGACTCGTCGTCATTGAAGCCTGGTTCAGGGGCTACTGAGGGAGTCCTGGATTAGGGGCTGTCCGGATGGCCGGACTATACCTTCAGCTGGACTCCTGGACTATGAAGATACAAGATTGAAGACTTCGTCCCGTGTCCGGGAGGGACTTTCCTTGGCGTGGAAGGCAAGCTTGGCGATACGGATATGTGGATCTCCTACCATTGTAACCGACTTTGTGTAACCCTAACCCTCTCCGGTGTCTATATAAACCGGAGGGTTTTAGTCCGTAGGACAACATACAGAACAACAATCATACCATAGGCTAGCTTCTAGGGTTTAGCCTCTCCGATCTCGTGGTAGATCTACTCTTGTACTACCCATATCATCAATATTAATCAAGCAGGACGTAGGGTTTTACCTCCATCAAGAGGGCCCGAACCTGGGTAAAACTTCGTGTCCCTTGCCTCCTATTACCATCCGGCCTAGACGCACAGTTCGGGACCCCCTACCCGAGATCCGCCGGTTTTGACACCGACACCGACCGTCACCGAATGTTAAGCGTGCGGACCCTACGGGTTCGAGAACTATGTAGACATGACCGAGACTCATCTCCTGTCAATAACCAATAGCAGAACCTGGATGCTCATATTGGTTCCTACATATTCTACGAAGATCTTCTTCGGTCAAACCACACAACAACATACGTTGTTCCCTTTGTCATCGGTATGTTACTTGCCCGAGATTCGATTATCGGTATCTCAATACCTAGTTCAATCTCGTTACCGGCAAGTCTCTTTACTCGTTCCGTAATGCATCATCCCGCAACTAACTCCTTAGTCACATTGCTTGCAAGGCTTATAGTGATGTGCATTACCGAGAGGGCCCAGAGATACCTCTCTGATACATGGAGTGACAAATCCTACTCTCGATCTATGTCAACTCAACAAACACCATCGGAGACACCTGTAGAGCATCTTTATAGTCACCCAGTTACGTTATGAAGTTTGATAGCACACTAAGTGTTCCTCCGGTATTTGGGAGTTGCATGATCTCATAGTCACAGGAACATGTATAAGTCATGAAGAAAGCAATAGCAATAAACTAAACGATCATAGTGCTAAGCTAACGGATGGGTCTTGTCCATCACATCATTCTATGATGATGTGATCCCGTTCATCAAATGACAACACATGTCTATGGCTAGGAAACTTAACCATCTTTGATTAACAAGCTAGTCAAGTAGAGGCATACTAGTGACACTCTGTTTGTCTATGTATTCACACATGTACTAAGTTTCCGGTTAATACAATTCTAGCATGAATAATAAACATTTATCATGATATAAGGAAATATAAATAACAACTTTATTATTGCCTCTAGGGCATATTTCCTTCATATACAGCTAGGGATCCATAAAAAATATTGTGAGAAACAAGTAGGTCCCCAATTTGTGACCTACCATGGGATTTGTATGTAAAAAGGTATGAGTTCGATGGATCCCCCGAGCATCTACAAATCACACTCCAAACATATTTGGCAACATAACATTGAAGGAAAAGGTCATAGATGTTCTCAGTTTCTGGGCAAAAGCGACACAAAGGGTCCCCCGCCCAATTATTCTTCAGCATACTATCTCTTATTGCAATAACATTGTGCCAATTTAACCAGAGCCAAATTTTAATTTTGGAAGGTAGTTTAGCCTTCCATAAGTGCCTGAATTATCTATCACTGCTAACATCAGAGAGATGGTTGTATACATATTTCACAATAAACGCGCCACTTTTGCTTCCAGACCATTTTGGGATATCTTCACCCTCTTGGGTCAGAGTGTTATTCATCAAAATTATCCTCGACCTATTTAAGAGGAACATTTGATCGGAATTAAGCCATATCCTAAGGGATAGATTCCGTCCATTACCAACATCCGCTTCACAATTTGTTGTCTCTTCATTATGAACAAATCAACAAATTGCATTTTAAGAGTACTTTTACTAATCCAGGTACCATTCCAAAAGTCAATATGCTTGTGACTATTCACCACCATACTTCCGTGGTTTGTATGGTACTTCTTAATCTTTAGCAAGTCGGACCAAGATGGGGAATCCCTAGCAGTATGTTTAATTTGATGTACACCATTAGTAACCTTGTATTTCTTCTTGAGTATTTCCTACCATAGCCCTTCTTTATTTTCCATATTTTGCCACCATTTACATAGTAAGCTCAAATTAATCTTTCCAGGTGTTTGATACCCAACCCTTCATTCTTTTAGGTCTACATATCAAAGGCCATCTGGCCATTTGATATTTTTTTCTTCGCACCACTTCCCTGCCAAAAGAATTTCCTGGTGGCCTTTTCCAATCTCACCAAAACAAAAATTAGGGAACATGTACATGGAGAAGCAGTAAACCGGCATGCTGGTTAAACATGTGCATCGATCCTTGTTACCCTACCACCCAGGGATAGGGTCCTAACTTTCCAACAACCCAGAGGTCTATACATGCATTCTTCAGTTGGCACCCAGTCCTCCGCATGCAATCTACTCCCACTGACTGGGATTCCTGGATATTTGATAGGCCATGCTCTAATTTAATAATTCAGCATCTCAACATATCTTTGAATTTTCTTATCACCATCCATTACCATAATTACCACACTTTCAAACAATTAATCTTCAGAACAAACATTTGTGCAAACAGATATAGCAGTAGTTTCATGTTCCTAACCATTTCAATGTCATGTTGCATAAATAAGATGGTATCATCAGCATAATGTAAATAGCTACCCATTTATCATATGATGGGGTATCAGGCCCACAATCTGGTTAGTTTCATGAGGAAGTTGGATTTCAGAGCCATCATAGTCGAGTCTTCATAATTTCTTACATACTTATTCTGCAGTTAACCAACAACAATGGACCAAAGTTCACACGCATCCGAGTACGTCCGCGACGACAAGGTCAAGGCTATCGAGCGTGAACTCGATGAGGGCGAGGAAGACCACGAGCACAAGAGCAAGGACGACCATGAGCACGCCGGTGAGGACGATGACAATTAAGGCATAGGGATACCAGCGAACTTATACTAATAATTAAGCCAGACATACACTGAAAATGCATAGTATAATTTGGAGCAATGTCGACGATCACACTCCTCTTGGGCAATGAAGGTGGCCACCTCTCCTTCTAGAGCGGCGGGGAAAAGTGGTGGTTGTGGGAGACGAGGAGGGGAGTTGAGGTTATGGGTGGCGGAGAGAAAGGTGGAGGTTGTGGGCGGTGTGAATACGAGTTAGGCAGAATACGGCGACCATTTTATAGCCACGAGAGGTAGGCAGCGAAAAAATGATGCGGGTGGCAAGAATGGCCATGGGCGGTTGGCACACAAGGAAAACCATTAATTGACACGCTTCTCGGTGTCATGGGTGTCTAGTCATTTGTGTCATTTTAGGGAGAGGAAATGAGCCACATGAGAGGACGCTAAGGCTGGTCACAATGGGGAGGAATTTAGAAGTAACATCACACATTCCAATACAATTTTGCTTATGTGGCACATATTTAATGAAGAGAGAGGTGCTTGTGGTAACTAGCTAAGTTACCGGAACATCACACACTCCAAGAAACAATGAGTCTATAACCTAATAAATACATTGTTGCATGACACTACATAGATGTTCCTACCCACTATGGAGATAGTAATATAGTCTAGGAAAGTGTGTAAGTTACTAGCTTATATTCTTGTCCATTGTGACCAGCATAAGGGAGGTGAAACTTCACTCCCTCGTGATGAATAGAACGCACTCCAAACCAATGCCCCATGACTCGCGGACTTGATTTTGAGCACACTCCATAAATTATGACGACTAGGGCCGGAAAGTGACTTGGCTAGAGCGGTCCTTTCAACCAAAATCATCGATAATCATATCGATGGTTATTACGCCGAATCGGCTCGATATGCCGGCTCTGCTAGAGTTGTTGTTACTATTCTACTAGTTGTACCTGGCAAAATTCGGTTTGGTGAGTGGCATTTGATACACTTGCCTTCATGGCCCTCAGTGACTGTTTCTAATCCATGGCAGTAGTAACCAACAGTGGTGGTGACTGGTGAGAGAAACATCAAGCATCCAAAAATAATGCTGCCATAACCATCGTACTACTACCTCCAATAATTTATTGACGTGAGGCTGAAGATTCATAAATGGGTTGGCCCAAGGTCATCGTCCCATGCATTCAATTCCTTCCATGTGCATGCATGGCCCGGCCGCATGCGGTCCATGGGTTTTGGCCGCGCGGCGGCCGCAGTTTTCACTTTTCACAAGGGAAAAAGCAAATGTGGTCGATCTCCATTAGCAAAACTACTTCCTCCGTCTTATAATATAAGATGTTTTTTGACATTAGTATAAGATAAAGGGAGTAATAGATAAATGGTAACATGTTAACAATCAATCTGTTTGCTCTTCACCTACCCCACTACGACGTGCAGAGTGCTCCAGTCCGTGGCATGCCGATCGTGGTGAAACCAAACACACGGCAATGCGATGAGCTGCTATCTCGGAGCACTGCCATGGTGAACCAAATGCCAGCCACCGGATAATGATGATCAGCGAATCCACCGGTAACGCGTGAAAGAAGCCATCGCACTTGTATGACCCTGACGCTGACACGCGAGCGAGCGAGCAAAAATCAAGACGACGCCACGCCATGCATCAGGAATGGAGCGACGGGTCACAGGCGAGGCGCGCCAAAGGGACGAGGAGGAGGACGAGGCGGCGGTGCCGGTGGCGGGCCACGGGCGCGCGTCGGGTGCGCAAGGCGGCGTCGTCGTCGTCTTCCGGGCTCTGGACGCGGGGGGCGGTCCACGCGGTTCCACTGGCTGGCTTCCCGGGTGGGCGGCGGCACGGCAGGCACGGCGGAATCACCACCGACACCCCTTGCATTTACGTACTCCAACAGTCCAACTGACAGCAGGAGGGGACTAGCTAGTCGGCGCTACCGTGTTTACGACCTGTAGCGGCTTGGCGTTTCTCGTGTGCCGCTCTTGGTATAGCCGTATAGGACCGGCCATCCGTGATTCAGTGCCCGCCGTTCCTGTTACGACATGTGCAGGAGATGTGACCTGCCTGGATGAACTCGTTTGGAGGCTCCTCGCCTCTGTCCCTGTCCTTTGGAAAATGCACCAGAGCTCCTGGGTGCTTCACCCCTCTGTATGAATATCTCAAATTCAAAAAATATTAGAAAAAAACGAATATTGGGATATCTAACCTGGGTGCCTAATCTACTCTTGTGTGAAGTTTCGTGAAAAAATATCAAGCAATGTATCCGTGACGAAGAAAGTACAGTTTGACCTACTGTTCACCCAAACTGTTCTTTTTATACATAGAAACTTTTTGTCCATTTTACTGAGAGTACCACAAATGTTATTTTTTTTTAACGATGCGTCAAAAGAGTGACGCATCAAAAGCATAGATAGAAGGGCCCAAGATGGGCGAAGGGTTTGTTACAAGCCACGGCTTACACAGCCAAGAGTATTCACATGCGGATCACTCGCCACTATCCAACCTATCTGCCAAACAAGGGAGAGAGCCCAGTTCCCGAAGCAAGCCGGCAGCCCTCCAATCCTGACCCTCTAGCTCAATCCTCCTAAGCACGGCGTCCGCCGATGGCGAAGCCCCATTGAACACGATGTCGTTTCTGTGCTTCCACAACATCCAAGCCACAAGGGTCACCACCGTCCATGTCTCCTTCCTAAGTTGTTTCTATGGGCTGAGGGAAGTCCACCATCTCACCAAGGTCGCGTCCACCGCTGGCATCCAGGAAGGCATGCCCCAAGCATTGGTGATGCTGGTCCACACCTGCCGAGCTAGCACACATCCAAACAGTAAGTGGTCGATCATTTCCTGAGCTTGATCACAGAAGGGGCATGCCGAAGGGTGAGGAAGCTGCCTTCTTTGCAATCTATCCGTCGTCCAACACCTATTCCTTGCCGCCAGCCAGACGAAGAACTTGCAGGAATTCGGAGCTCTTGATTTCCAAATCTGGATGGCACCGTCCGACTCTATCATGCCTGCAAAGGATGCCCTATAGGCCGATCTAACAGTGAACTGGCCTGAGCTCTCCCAAGCCCAGTGGATCCTGTCTTCCGTGCCTTGCGTGAGGACCACGTCCTGCATCCTGTCGACTAGCGCAATGAACTCGAGCAACGCTTGCGCTGACATGTCGGGTGAAATATCGTGCCACCAGCCCTCCGTCATGGCCTGTCGGACTGTTTTCAGCCGGGCAGGTCTTCTCACTAAGGCGTAGAGGTTGGGCATCAAGTCCTCGAGCCTTCCATCCCACAGCCACCAATCCGTCCAGAAGCGTGCAGATTCACCGTCACCAAGAGTGCATCTCGTGGCTGCCTTATATAAGCCCAAGGAGTCATGAGAAACTTGCATGTTGAAATCGGCCCAGGGCCTGAGGGGGCCAGTTCGTTGGAGCCACGGCCATCTGGTGCGTAGGGCCGCGTTCATCAGCCTTAGGTTGGGCACCCCGAGGCCCCCAAGATCCTTAGGCGCGCACACCCGATCCCAGGCCACCAAACAACGCCCACCATGCACATCTCGACGCCCCTTCCACAGGAATCCACAGCAGATCTTGTTGGCCACAGTGATCGTCTTAACCGGTAGGTCAATCACCATCATAGCATGAATCGGCATAGAGGCCAACGTAGTGCGCAAAAGCTCTAATCGTCCCGCGCGGAAGAGGAGCCTAGCTTGCCAGGCAGGCAGCCGATCGGCCATCTTATCGATCAGGTATTGTAACGGGGCCGCCGAAACCTTGCGCAAACCAAGCGGGAGCCCAAGATACTTGCAGGGCCAGCTCAGGACCTGGCACTCCAACTCGGTGGCAATCTGCAGAATTTGCACCTCCGAGCATCTTATGGGGTGAGCGGAACTTTTGATCAGGTTCGTGCGTAGCCCAGACGCCATCCCGAAGTCACGTAGCGGCATGGAACATGCCCTGAGGCTTTGCAGGTCCGACTTGATGAAAGTGACCACATCGTCGGCATAGATGGAGGTGCGTTGCCGGAATCCAGTGGCCGCAAGGGGATGCAGAACACCCCCTGTCGTGGCCGAACCCAGCAGGTGGTGAAGCGTCTCCATGACGAGGACGAACAAGAGAGGCGAGGCCGGGTCTCCTTGCCGCGGGCCTTGCCGGTTGAAGATGATATCCCCAGGTACACCGTTCAGCAGAACCCTAGTTGAGGAGGAGGCGAGCAGGCCTGCAATCCACGAAATCCACTTGGCGCCAAAGCCCATATGTCGCAGGACATCCATCAGGAAAGCCCAATCCACTGTGTCGAAGGCTTTAGTAATATCGGGCTTCAACATCACCGCTTCTTTCTTAGCAGCATGCAGTTTTCTAGCCATTCCTTGCACCATCATAAAGTTATCATGGAGCCATCTTCCACAAATGTTATTTTTTTGTGGAACTTCGCACGGGGGTAGATTGGGCACCCAGGTTTGATATCCCGAAATCCTAGTTTTTTTTTGAATTTAATGTTTATAGGGGGATGTAGCACCTAGGAGCCAAAAATCTGCCGGGGTTTCCATACGTGATGGATGCTCATATATTCGTATAGCATGATGCAACAGGAGCCGGATCCTCTAACTTAGAGAAGGAAAGTCACGGTGCTATAATGCTCATCTAGTGTAAAATGAAGAAGGAATGTTACGGACTATTAGCAGGTTATTTACTTTTGTAATTACTGTATATATAAAAAATCAAAATTTATTTTATCTCACCATCAACTTGTTTGTATGTAATTACTATGAATGTGTATACTAGATCTATAATTTAAAAATTAATGTAAGTTATTTTAGCCTTAATTGTATGGATTAACAAAAGGAAAGTTAGGACAATGTAGCTTCCCTAACATCCCTTGTGTATGTTAGAGGATCCGGTTCCCAACAAGATCTCGAAGGGATTACAGGAATGCGCATGAAACAGCTGATGGCTGAGACGACTAGCTATTCTTTTGTAAGGTGTAACTGGTTGGTCTTACCACCAAAGACATGTTTTAAATTTGTTTCAAGGGTAGCACAATTTGTTTCTTCATGAGCTGAAACTTTTCTTTTACGCAAACTGAAATTGTTGTTTGCCTTTGACATCGCACTTGAGCACACAATATTTATGTAGTAGTAGTACATAATTCTCATGGATATCACACAAGACATGGTTGGATAATTCTCATGGATAGTACATAATTCTCCCAAGACATGGTTGGATAATTCTCATGGATAGTACATAATTCTCATGGATATTTGAATTACGATCATCCAAGAGTGCATTCACCTTTCTTGTTGTATTTGTTTGGCATGCCTCCTTGTCATGGGAGTCGAATAGATCCTTGTAGAAGCTTCATTTCTTAGCTATGATTCATCACAAGGAGGTGATAAACAAGGTGAACCTAGAATCCCCTTAGTGCCCTCCGAGTACGTACATCGTACATGCTTGTTGGGTTTCCACACACTACTACAGCCCTAGTTCATGCCCACTGCCCAGCCTCCTCTGCTCTACCAACATTTTCATATTTAGACAGGATGTTTTTTCACAACAACCAATCAACATCTTGCGTCGGAGCGGCAAGATAACACAGCACGAAAACGGGGCAGTCGGAAAATAGCATCGAGCTTACAACAGCAGATGATAAAAACAGCTTTTAACACAACACGATTGTTCGCGCGACTGACTTACCAGCAATCATCGGTTTCAGACAAATGGTTACAAATGCAAACTACGGCGCTAATTTCCCCTCCCCTGGCAATAGACTGATCTACTTCATCCCAAAAGAGAACGACAGCTTTGGTCGCGACTTGTTCTTGCCCAGCAGCTTAATCTGGTTCTGCTTCTGCTGCTGCTCCTCCATTTGCTTCTGCTTCATGGCTTCCTCCCTCTCCTTCTGAAGCCTCTCCAGCTCCTGGTACCGCTCCAGCTCTTTCTGCTGCTGCTCCATGGCTACCTTCATCTGAGCCTCCTCTGCTTTCTTTCGCTCCTCTCCGAGCTTCTTCTCTAGCTCTTCTCGCTCTTTCTTCTCACGTTCCTGCGGCAATGACAAACATAAGCTTTCATGAGGTTATTCTAAAAATAAGCTCCCATGAGTTATGACAAGCAGTGCTGCAACAAGAACTAAAGAATCATGCAAAGGTGCACAATATGAGCCAGCAGAAAACATGACAGCGGCAAAGAGCTTAGGGCCTCTCCAATGTGAATAAGCCCGGGCATTAGGCCCTTGAGTTCGACCTTAGTAGATTAAGCATTGTGAGAGTAGACCTTAGTCAGAAAATCGCCAGGGTGCCCATAGCGGCCTGACCCACCCACAAGCAATACAAAACCATGTTCTCTCTCACCTCTCTCCGTGATGCATAAAGTAATACAAATGCAAACTACAGTTCTAATTTCCCTTGGCCAATCGACTCTACTTCATCCCAAGAGCACATGCATGAAGGGATTCTTATTTTGCACATGCATGAAGGGATGAGTGGTTGGGTGAAAGAAAAAGGAAACTGGCATGTGGGCCCCAGCCTAAGGCCCAAATAGTCCTTAAACATCGTAAGATTCTTATTTTGCTATAGCATGTCAGATGGGCCCCAGATTATGGCCGGTTTATGATCTAAGGACTGGAGATGCCCTTACCGCTCTCTGTTGGGCTTCAACCAAGGCAGACACCTTCTCTTTCTCAATTTGGGCAACTACCTCCTCATGTATCCTTTTTCGCCCTTCATCAATTCGACGCTGTATTTCATGTTTGATTTCCTCAGAATTCAAACTATCCTCAACTTGTTTCCTAATAGCTTGCTCAACTCTTTTTGTAGTTTCCTCCTCTAATAGCCTTAGTTCAACTTCTTTTTGACGCCTGCAATTGTGAGAAGAAGTTAATGAGGTGTACTTTGCAAAAGAAAATATTGACAGATGCCAACACTCAAATCAAATATCTAAGGGCACAAAAGCAAGGGGCGGATTTAGAATCTTTAACACTATCTATCATCGACTATACCTCTCATCAGCATAGTGTTGAATACAGACTAATGCATTTTAGGCATACCTCTATTATGATTCCAGATCCAAAAAATGAATTAGCAAAACTGGTCAAGAGTAGATAAAGGATCACCAATTGCATCATCAAATATAACAAGTGGAACTATAGCAGTATCTTCCTTCAGAAAAGCCTGTAGAGAAGAATGTCAAGAGTAACTTGTGGCAGATTTAGAACTAATCATGTAAGCATCTCAATATTCCAACTAAATCATATTTCTGCATGCATCTGAGGGAATATCAAACCAATCATGCATTAAACTTTTTTACCAATTCAATTGCTTATTGTGACTCGTTAGTGCAAGGAACAAAAAGACGTTAGCACGCTTTTCAATTGACAGGTGACAGACAAAAAAACTGGAACAACACCATGGTAATGGTGCATATTTAAAATTCTGCTACTTGGGTTTCATTCCCGTCAATAGGTTACATGTCAGTGCAGTGAACAAATTAATCCATATTCAACAGCCAGAACATTAATCTATATTGAGCAACAAGAACAAATCCTGCTACTCTGAATTTTACATGAAGCCAAAAAACACATCAAAACTAAGCTAAAAGAAAGGAACACCACAAAATTGGAACCGAGCAAGTAGCTACGACCACAAATAACACATTTCTCTTCCTAAATTATATCTGGCACTTTCAGTTGAATAAGCATAAGAACATGAGAGCTGCAAGCAAGCCTCAGGTAACCTGACTAAATAAACTATGATCAAGAGCACATACTAATTACCAAGATAAGACAGAAAATGAACGCCTGGTGATAGTAGAATGCTTACAAGTAGGCAACTAATTTCATTTCCCACTAAGTGTTATTAATTCAACATAGTTCAATGCACACTGCAAACATAAACATATTTTACTTTTTCGGAGGTACTAGCTTCCAACTAAAGCGGTTAAGCGGCAGTTTTGATTTTTTGAGACAGCTCGACACTCCCACAGTGTGGTGGTTATGCAATCGTTATATCTACCAGGGGGGGGGGGGGATAAGTGTACTAGCAAAATCGAGTTTTGGATGTGCCTTCATTTCATAAGCAAAGCAACCCAGATAAGAAACAATTATCAAATTAACATTCATATTCGAAAGTATTTGCATTCATTACTGTTCAATAAAAACATGATTGAGTTGCACCATGTATATTCAGAAAAAAAAACTAGAGCAAATTGCAGTGCATGTATTCAGAAGAGCGTATAATTTAGAGCACAGTTAGCCAATAGAACCTGACCTCGTGTCGTGGTGAAAACAGCAGCTAGATGAATACAGTACAATAGCACTATGAAAATGTTCGTTAATGACTAGCTTGTCAACATCGTGAAAGAGGTATGGCAAAGAGAGAGTAAACAATTTGGTTTGTACATGGCATAATCTAGATTCTAACTAGCAAAGCAGATACTCCCCACCTTTTCTTTTCTTCTTCTAGCCTTTGCTTATCAACGACATTCTTATTCTCTGTAGATCCGAGATGGGGACTCGATTTGGCAACTGGAGAACCAGTGACACTCGGACTTCTCTTTCTTTTGTAATGGATTTTCGATGGGGATGGACTCCTGCGCCTCCTGGGAGAGGAAGGTGAAGGGCTCTTCCTTCTGCAATATAAAGGTTGCCATTGTGAGGACAAAATAAGAGCATGATAAGATAACATAAAACAGGTAATCACCGTCAGTTATAGAAGCCCTAAAAAGTAAGCGGAAGCAGTTACCTCAAACATCGTTAGAACTTTGGAGGATTCCACAGCAATACAGCATAGAGTAAAAATCTTTGTAGGTTCCATGCTTTTAACCGAAGGAACTCTTGTCACTTGTCAGTCTATACAGGCAAGCAACGTAGACTCGTAGAGTACCAGTGAGGCGGTAACTATGTTCAAGCATCATCTGCTCATATGTTCCAAGCTGCTTCCATATGTGTTCCTTGTTCAGCATTTTTTCTTGCTTTGGATGTAAATGGATGCAACTGATTTTAGTGGTTCCTATATCATATTAGAAGATCGATAACAGAAGAAACTCCACACTTAACCACCAATTGCCCACATTCCCCCTTTTCGGGCCTCTTTTGGCCTCTGCAGTGTGTTCACCTAAAGATGTCCAAGAAGACAGTGTGCCCTGGTAAGGCATATGGCATTCATCCATTGCCATCTCAATCAGTGGCGAATCTAGGACGTGAATGAAGGGTGGCTAAACTAGACCAATATTGTTAACTGCAGGTGAGGTGGGGGCTTAAAACAAAGTGGACGAGCAGCCATGAAGTCCAAAAAAGTATCTCACTGGTCAGGTTTACCGAAGAGAATCTAGCAGCCTGCATGACTGCTCATCCAAACCAGCATGAGGTATCGTCATTAGCGTTTCTTTTTAGGCTGGACTGCCCACTAAACCAGTACGAGACTTGGTGTTTAGACAAAAGAAAGATCAGCAAATCATTTACTTGATCTCTGTGTTTTCCAGAGTGTCACCAATGGCTGGTGCAAACGGAAGTGTTGTTGGCTTGTTGCACGATCCAAACTAGGAGAAACCCCAGCTAACCATGTAAGAGGGCAAGCGTGCACCAAAGGCATGTAACACTACCTTGCTCTCCCCCCCAGTCTAACCTCATGGTATGGTGAAAAAGGGTTACAAACACTTCTGAATAGATACCAATATTCCGTTCATGGATAAACCTTGTTTCAGATATTTTCTTCTTCCAAACAGGGTCTGAGTAGTACCGTGAACATAACCAAGCAACTTTTATACAAGCCATGTTAAATTTGATGTAAGACAGGAATACCATTATCTAGTAATCTGAATTGCTCCTCACCAACGTGAATGTTACATACATCATAGAACAATCACACATTCACATGAGCTAACTAAGAATCACTTACTGACCAACTTCCACTGGTCCAAACAACCATGAGGAGACCCAAAATAATCATTCATTCCATTTAGCAAGTTTGCATTCAAAATACAGTTAACATAATAACAACAAAATAAAGAGGAAAAATAATCAGAGGATTCGCATCCCCTCGTATCTTCCCTACTCTTTATATACTGCACATATATACATGACACACAGACACGGCGAAGATGCTGAAAAAGTAAAGGCGCGCCAGATCGCGGTCGCGTGTGACAGGGGAGATCACCTATAGGAGGAGCGATAAGGGGACCTGCTGCGGCTGGGCACGCGCTCCCTGTAGCCCGGTCCGCGGCGAAGCGGGGACGGCGACGGCCGGCGCCGGCGCGGCGGCGACCTTGACAGGTCGCGCGGCATCCGGCTGGAAGCTAAAGCCACTGCGGTGGCCGGCACGAGCAGATCTGGCCGGACGCGGGGAGATCGGGGACGGAAGTCTGAACGTTGGGCGCCGATCTATGTGTAGACGGGGGATTTTGGGGGCGGCGCGCGGGCATCAATGGCGACGGCGGCCGGCTGGAAAAAAGTGGGAGGCCGACGAAGAGATGAGGAAAATATAGGGTGGGACCCAGCCACCAGCTGCTGCTGCTTTGGTGGAACGGGCCAAGCTTTCTGGGGTGAAAACAAAACTTCCATTATCCATCCCATGAGACTCCCACGGCGATTAGGGATTCTGGACCGTCCAATCGAAACTCCCATGCGATACTGACCGTCTGATTTCGGGTCGATTTGATGTGAACCGTTTGATCTTCACGGCGATCGACCTCAGCCGTTGGATGAAATTCCAATTGCAACAAAGTTTCAATTCTAATTCCATCTGCGCGAGACAACGAGGAAGACGACCCGATGTGGGCTGCTACGATTCACCGCGCGAGACGCCCAACAACTACCTCCAGGCCAATTCCGGACCCCTTTAGTGCTCCTCGTTGTTGTGCGCAAACACACCTGCGAATCCCCAACTCGCGGGTCATCACGTCGACCGCTCCCGCCCTGACCTAGGGTTCGATGGGCGAGCTCGCTGCCATCCGCCTCAGTGGCCCACCAGTTGTGCACTGATGAGGACATGAATGCACCGAGGAGGAGCTCTCCGCTGGGAGGATGCTCCATGCCTAGACGGGAGAAACACATGTCATCGTTGTTTCGTCAGGAGAAGAGCCGCGTCACCATCAGCCAGCCATCCTCCCTTGCTGGTCGTTCTAGGTTTCTCACTTAGATGTCAACTCGATTTCCTCTTATTTTGTAGATTGAAAGTGACCCCTTTTCACTAGCAAGAAATTGTTACGTTGTTCTACAACGGTCATAGACATTTAGATAACCTTATGGTTGAAGTTCTAAACTTTAACTGTGCCACTAGAAAAATTATTCTTTGCTGATTCTATTGCATACATATTCTGGTTTGGGTGACTAAGAATTGTGCTCGTCTTTATCATTAGTTAGCCGAGGTATATAATGAATACATGATCTATTTTCATATTACACGTTTGTAGAATTGAATACGTGATTTGTTTTAGTTTGCAGATTTGTAAGCACATTCTTTTGTTGGGCTTCTTAGATATATCGTTCAGTCTCATGTAATCAACTTCTAACATTTGTACTATTAACTACACTTTTGTAGGTTCATGGAAGTTTCTTGGAATGTCAAACCGAAGGCCCATATTCATCTTTCTCTCGGCTAGCAGCAACAAACCAACGCTTCAAATGGTTATACTGTTTCTACTACTAAAATCTATAGATTCGCCGCTCCACCTAGTTACGTTGGTTCAACCATCGACATCTTTGCACTACAGGAGCATTTCATTTGGCTACGGAGTTGTGGAGTCTGACTTAGGAGCTGCTCCATTTGATATATGCATGTGGAACAACAAAGACCGTTAAACCCAAACACGGTCTCTTTGAAATCAGTGGAGAGAAACACCGTGCAAGGGAGCATTCAAACAGTGTTGCATTGCAACATGCGGGACCATGGATGATTCTGCTACAAAAATCTTAAAGCCCGATGATCAGGTATGTTTGCACATTATGTTCTGTTTGTTATTTCGGGTTACTTCCATCTGTTTTATCCAACATCAATATTTGTTTTGAAAGTGCCGCAAGTCATTTTCCATGCTTATTTTCTGCTCCCTCATATTAATATTCTGTGGCCACGTTTGATGGTTGCAATAACAATGAAATTCTACAAAAACTTTTGATGGTTGTAATGTCACTTGGGAGTTGAGACAACTTATTTCACAAAATGTATAACTTACTTTTTGTTTCCCCTCTAGATATCGAATACTTGAGGGTGTTATGCTATTCTATTGTATAAATTTGCACATATGTGATGCCAATAAGATTAATTATTTATTTTGTATCTAGTTGTTCAGATGATAGAAGAGTACATGTTATGCCACCAATATTAGGCATTATATAGCGACATAATATACTATTCCTTGATGATAAGTTTTTGTCCAGAACTCTTTGTTGTTTGGAATTGTCTGGACTGTCTCCGAGATTCAGGGAGGGAGAAGAAGTAAAGTTGTGGTTTATAATGGTAAAAAAGTTAGCAAAGCCACGAGGATCCTATTTGATATACGTATGCTCCCATTGCAACACATGGACAATTACCTAGTCATAGACAAAGAATAGAACATGTGATTGTATCTTATCATCACTAACTTACACAATAATAACTTCTCACCTAATCCTCCCCACCTTTGAGTACGCAAGCAACAAAAGTACATCATATGATTCATATAAGATCCATCAAATTTGTCAATGTTCCTTGAAATCCAAGTATAATTTTCAAATTGATCAACATTTTTTTTAAATCTAGCAACACCTTTCAAACCTTGAACATTTTCTAAAATACGGGATCAATTTTATAATTCATGATCGTTTTTAATATCCAGGAACATTTTTCAAATTTGTGCATATTTTTTGCATTTCAGATATTGGAAGTCTGAGATTTGTTCCCAAATTCATGAACATTTTTGTAATATGAATATTTTTTGAAACATCCATTTTTTCTCAAATCAGTGAAGTTCTTTGGGAAGTGGGTACATTTTTTCATCAACATTTTTTCAAATCAGAAATTTTTAAAAAAGGAAAACAAAAACAGAATGAATAAAGGAAAAAAAACAAAGGAGAAAGACGGGGGCGCCTCGCGCGCAATGTGCTATATGCCACCCGCAGCGTCGCCTGCAAGCAGTCGCTGCTTGGCTGGCCCAGTGACCCGGCTGCTGACCTCACACTGATGTTTCCAAAGTTTTCACTTTTTGATTCGTTTTCCATTTATTCTTAACTATTATTTTTATTCAGAAATATTACAAATAACGCTTTAGATAAAATTTATAAAAATGTTGAACATCCATTTGAACATTGATAAACATGTGTAGAAAAATATTAACCATGTTTAAAAATATGTTTGTGAGATTCAAAAAATGTCACATGCTTAAAATATTTTACATGCCTTTTTAAACAATGTTTATACAATATACATAAATGCTTGCGTAATTCAAAGAAAATCTTGCTTAGATTCAAAAAATATATGTTACAATTTAGAAAAATGTTCATGAGTTTCAAAACTGTTTTGGGACATTGTTAAACAATATTGTGTGTAAATGTAAATAAAATGTTTGCATACTGCCAGAATTTTTTTTGCACCATTTAATAACCTGGGAGTGAAATTTTAAAGAAAATTTCGGCGATTAAAAAAATATTCGTGGCATTTTAGAAAATATTTTCCAATTTTGAAATGTTCCCGTAGTTCAAATAAATGTTTACAACCATAGAAAAATGCATAACATGTATTTTACAAAAGTGTTGCCGTGTCTTCAAAAATGTGTTCAGAAAGCATGCATTTCTAAAAATGTACATCATGTGTAACATGTAGGTTAAAGGAATTCTTAGTACCATTAAAAATGTATAACGAGCTTTTTATAATATATTCAAAAAGAATGTACATCATGTATTTAAAAAAAATCCAAAAGTGTATTATAAATGTTTCATGTGCGCTCTAAAATGTTCATTGTGTACTGAGAAAAGAGAAAACATGCGTGAAAAAACCCCGACAAAGAAACATAAAAAAACAAAATCCCAAAGAAAATAAAGCCAAGAAGAATGAAACAAAAGAAAACTACTGTAGGCTATGTTCTATGATCCAGTTCGCACCGGTTTTAGAACCTTTGGTGCTGTGTTTTTTTTCTATTTCATATCTATGTTTAAATATAAACCAAATACATGTCAAATTTTCTCAATGCACGTTGTATATTTTTCATATCACACGTAAAATATCATTTATACATGTTGAATATATTTTTAATACATGATGAACATTTTTTTGAAATTACATGTCTGAATATTGTTTTTGAAAAAAAAGTAAGTTATGTTTAAGATACACGCTAAACTTTTTTCTGGCTGGTAAGAAATATTTTTAAGAAAATTACATGATCCTTTTGTACATTATATTAACATTTTTGAGAGAAATGTCACGAATATATTTTTTGAACGTGTGAACATTTTTCAAAATGTCATGTACATGTGTTAAATGATAAGAAACATTTTTATTAGCTTTCGAAGATATATTTTTATATTATATAAACATTTTAGAAAAATACAGACATTTTCAGAAACACGTGAATACTTTCTAAATGTCACAAACTTTTATATGGAATAGTACAAGCCTTTTTAGAAGTTGCATGAATATTGTTTAGCACAGTATGAAAAAAAATTAGGCTCGTCACGAAGGTTGACGACAGTTTTGTACGAACTGAAACCGGTGAGAGAACGTTTGGTCATAAATCGTGAGGTGTACACCGTTGGCCTACTCCCGGAGTTGCAATTGCCGATAATCATAGACAAAACGATGAAGAAACAGTATCTATCTGATCGCCGCTTGCTTATCACACAACACTAATAACACCCCACCTAATCCTCCCCTCATCCTTTGAGTACGCAAGCAGCAAAAGGACAATCATCCTCGTCGTCACCTCCAAGCTCTCCTCTTCCATTCAGTTGGGCCAACGCATGCATGCATCATCTTCATGTGGTTGCTCCCCAACTCCATTATCACCACCACCAGACGCCGAGCTGGCTGAGTAGCTGACCACACTCTACCTAGCTTGATCGTCACTACCCGCTCGTTCCGAAGCGCGAGGTCACGAATTTTTCTCTTCTTTTACCCAACTTTCTTGCTAAAAGGACGGTTCTGGTGTAAAAGAAGAAGAAAGGAACTGTAATACATTGACTTGAGCAAAAAGTTTCACTTCTATTCTTGCTAGTACATTGGGTTCCACATCAGGCTGATTATTCTAGATCGATTGAGTAAAGGTCAAGCTCAGTTCAGTTGCGGCGCCCACGTTTGAATGCAATCTTCTCACCTTTGCTGTTTGGTCCCACTTAAGTCCAGCACTTTGCTTGTATACTAATGTAAAGAAACACATGTAACACCTCTAGTGACTACAGATTTATTATCATGTATGTGTGCTTGGAACATAACTTTGCAAAAGGAGAATATATGTTTTACCCCAGCCTGAATGCAAAGGAGAAGAATATGTGTCAATCAAAGCGCTCCCAAAGCAAGAACCGGCAGCTAACTGAAACAGTAGGGCATCCGATCCATAGGATCCCTCATGATTTTTTGTTGGCATGTATATGTCATTGACGCGTTATTCTGACTCAGGGTGCATGGAGGACAGCAGCAAGATAGCAGAGAAAGAAGGGAGAAAAGGAAAAGAAAAGATGATGCGTCCATGAGAACCGGGGATCAGATGCGGACATTTGGCGGCGCGATGATCGAGCATCCCAATCGTCTCGCCCGGATGCGTATTCCTGCAACCGAATGCAATCATTCTTCAGGCTTCATCAGTTTGCCGACCTCACTGCATGCCGACGCAGCGAGCTTCCTCCCTGGCTCTCTCCCATTCTGCATGGGATGAAGAAGTAGACCGGCAGACAGAGGCGGTGAGCTCGAGAATTTCTTACCACATAATCCAATTCTAATCCATTATTACATCACGAGCACGTCGCTTGTGCCATTGTGTCTGTTCAATGACACATCTTGAGCGATGTTTTAAATAGCGGACTATGACATTTAGCGGCGACCCTAAAAACAGCTATAGCGTCAAATTATACATGAAATCATTTAGCGGCAACACTCTCAAACAGCTATAACGGAGCTATAGCCGGCTATTTAAAACTATGATCCTGAGATGAATAGTATAAGCAGCCATCTCTGCAACCGTCCAAGGAATTAACACGACGACTAGTCGACGGCTGCTACTACGGGGATGCCGTTCCGCCCGCGGGAGGAGGCTACACCGATATTCCTTCACGAAAGCGGCCAAACATGGCTAGTAGAACCCCATGCACGCACGCGCGCGCGCGCTTTTCTGAAGGCCGGCAATGGCGTCCCGGGCCGGGCGGCCGGCCATGCCGCGCTGCCTGTGCGTGCCCCTCGCTTCCACCTGACCTGACCTGACCTGGCCCGGCCTCTGTGTACGTGACCACACGCAGGCCACACGATCGACGGGACGTCTCGTCCGATAGGAGCTAGTCGAGCGAACAGCGGCGTCGCTTTAGACAAGATAACCCTGGAAAAACCGGGCCATCGGTCGATTTGAACAGCAGCTGGGGGGCATGGTCAAGAGGTAACCTGTCGCCATACCGCGAGTTATTACTAAACCTAGAGCGATATTTTACCGGCACGGCTCTATCGGTTTCTCATATATTGAAGAAGAAGCGACAAAGAAGTCGGATACAACGTCTTTTGAGCATTGCAACGACAAAAGCAAGGATTAGCAACCACATCCACCGAAGAAGATATTTTACCTGCACGGCTCTATCGATTGCTTCATCTCAGTCAATTCAAACGGTGGTAAGTAAGATCTGATCTGATCTGATCTATATACTGATGAAGATTGTCTGCAGGTGAGCTCTGGACATATGGCTCACATCTGTCAGCTGACGAATACAAAAAACGGTGAAGATAGACCGCATTTCCAGATTTTGGTGGAGGTGGAGCCTTCTTTTCTGGAGAGTGACTCAGCGGTGTTAGTATACAGTGATGAAGTAGTAATTTTCTATGATAAATTGTCTGACCCTAATTTTAACCTTATGCAAAACAGCTGAATGGTGGCAGTGCATCGGATCCAGCAGCATATTCGTGGCGTGCACATCAGGCAAGCACGTCGGTCCAGTCAATCACTGCCTAGGTACTGCGTGCGTACGTATACGTAGTAGTGGCGCGCATGTGGAAGACAAGCGGAGAGCATCTATCTATCCCGATCCAAGACTATTAGCAGCACTAGCTACTAGTGTAGACCATACAGCCTAGACCAATAGACCATACGACCGTATCTAACTAGAAAATTCATAGTAGATGCTCCCGTTAACTCGCCATGGATCTTGGGGGAGCTAATCCGCGGTTGATCACCGCAAACAAGCATTTCAGACAGCGCACCGCCATGAGCGCATGAGTTGCAGCCCTAGCCATTGACCAAACATGCGACTACTAGGCGCCGGCGCGCCGGCCCAAATCTGGGCCGGTCACACCGTACGCGTCCGATACGCTGTGTTTTAACCGTCAGATCATGGTCTTCGTCCTCAAAGCACTTTTCTTTCTGGCTTTTGCCCCCAAATCACGCGAGCACGGGGCAGGACGAGAACGAGACAACCGACCTTCGAAGCTAACGGGACCACCGTCGGTCATTGGATCGCTGTCGCTGGCCGGGTCGCTGCTACTCACCAGATCGCCATTACCCGCCTGCTTGCCGCCCTTGCTACCGGGTTGTATCAAACCTCCTCCTCACCGTCACCCCCCCCCCCCCCCCCCCCCCCCCCCCCCCCCCCCCCCCCCCACCACCCCCGCGACCGCCGTTCCAGCAGTCCCGGCGACCTTGCAACACGTCTCGCCGCGGTGGCCGTCGCAGCTCGCAGTGCTGACCCGTCATGGCTCTAAAACAACATCGGTTGCCGCAGCTCTGGAATTGCTAGTTCCAGCAAAAATAGATGCCGGTTGAAAGCAAAACTGCTCGCCGGTTGTATCAAAAATGGCTTGCCGATCCCAACAAAGAAAAATGTTTCCGTACTCGCATCCATGAGAAATCGCTGGTTCCAGCAAAAATGTCTGATAGTTCCAGCAAAAACAAATGGCTGGTTGAAGCAAAAAAACAAAGTTGCAGGACTCACAAGAAGATGGATGTAGCAAAAATCCACAGACATTGGGTAGTAACAAAAATCAAAACGGTTGTAGCAAAATGGTTCGCCGGTTCCAGCAAAAATCACCGTGGTAGCAAGTTTGGGATGTCGGGGTGGTAGCAAAAACATCGGCTGGTTCCAGCAAAAACAAAACATGGTTGTAGCAAAAATCCTGCCGCGCCGACCTTGGAGAGCAGCGCACCCAGCTGCGGGTGGCCATGGCGACGAGCGCTGCAGCACTGTCGTGATTGCAGCCCACTCAGCTCCGGCCACCGCTCGCAGCAGCGGGTGGCTCAGTTCCCAGCAGGCAACGACCGCTCCTCACCCCTGTAGTAACTCCGGCCACCACTCGCCGGAGTAGCAGAACCCCTGCAGTAACTCCGGCCACCGCTCGCCGGAGCAGTAGATCACCGGGATCTGAAAAAATGAAGGATGTGGTGCTCAGGGCTTGTTTAGAGAGATGATGGGGAATAGATGAGGATTGCGCCGGGAAGGAAGAAAAGTAGTGGACGGAAAGAGATAAGGCACTAGACGTGGTCCCACCTGGTTACGTGTCGCCTGTATATGAAAATGTAGCGAGCGCGTGGGTGAGGCACCGGCTGAAGCTTCGGCCGGCCTGCCGATTCCAAACGTTTCCCTTTGTCTTTTCGTGTTGTATTCGAAGAGTTCTCCTAGCCAATGTCCAAATCGCCGAAGGTGGGAAGAAGCGTGGATCGATATTTTGTTACTCCCTCCATTTGCTGTTATACGATGTGGTAACTCTTCTCAAAATCAGATGTATTTAGACACGATTTTGTGTGTTTGATAATTTATTTTAGTTTGTATGAAGTCCATGTTAAATCTTTTGAAACATCTTACAATAGTGAATGGAGGGAGCAGATTTTATGAGCCTCGGTCCACTAAATCTTGTATGTCAGCTCAGTTGAAATCGTGAAATCTCGAAACCCATTTGAGTTGCATGGCGAATGTGCAAGTGCAATGTTTTGCCAACTTGCCTCGCAAGAAGCGGGCCCTTCGGCCATTGTGCGATCTTCGTTTCTTACATTTTTCATTTATTGGAACCATGGGGTAATACCGAGTGGTAAAAGACTAAATTTCCTCAAAACAAAAGTGGTAAAAGACTAAAGGTGGAACTTGTAACGACAACATTGGAAAATTCGATTCCTCAAAAGAATCTTTCAAGAAAGAAAATCCAATGTGACTTTAGTTTCCACCACCGGTTTCTACCGTTATCATATACGACAAATTCGAATAATCATATATATGTAACTTTAAATGTTCACACGGACTTTCACTATCAGTATTTTTGTTTCAGTTCATTGCATCTGATAGACTCTACATATTCAAGGCATAAAATGAGATCGCATGCTAAAAGGAGTAGTACACATGAAGAAACTACCTGTCTTTTTAGCACTAGTTGAAGCTGCGGGCCCGTTTAGCACTTTAATTAGCGCCGCTGGGACGGTGGCGGTCTTCATTTCCACGGCAGGCATGGCCGGGCGGGCGGACAGTAACTTGAATGGCGTGGGGCCGCTTAAGTCAGTCGTTGACGGCAACCCGGCGACTTGTTGAAACCAAACCAAAGCAAAGGTGAAAGAGAGAGACGCAAAAGGAACAAGGCGCCTCCTTTCATGGGATCCAACAGCGACCCGGGCCGAAGCTTGAATCCCGGGCAATCGTTGAACAGGACTTGTAAACAGATGGATAGATAGATATATATTCGGACGGGTCACTCACCACCATATATGCTTATCATCATGTGTGATGTGTGCGCGCGGACTGCTCTTTTGGTGCCTAGCTTGGCGAGCACTACGGACACACATGGCCTGAGTTGTCTCGACGCCGACGCGACAAGGGATCTGTCCGTGCATTACTGCCGCCTGATTTTTTGATTGCTTGGGTTATGGTTATGGGCCTGATCGAGCTCAGCTGGGTGGCAAGGCGGTGAGAGGGACGGCTCATCCAATCCACCGCCGGCGCCGGGAGGAAATCTTGGGCTGCTCCCGGCTTTTTATGTACGTCCCCCCTGCCGCCGTCGCCATTGCGTCTGCCATGGCAGCTAGGGACGAAACAAGGCCTCTGGACATGGTCATCTACTAGTATGATACTCCTACACAGTTGCCATCATGGAACAGAAAATTATGTCTGCTTCGGTAGTGGTAGGGATATACGTACCGGCCGGCAGGGCTGAGGTCAGAATAATGCTACTGGCTTAGTGTATGCACTGTATTATACAGGCAAAAGCAAGTGAAAGATATACAGGTCACAGTTGAGTTTGGGTTGCATACTGTTATCCTGCCGAGCAGGGTTGGATCGGCGACGCATGTGCGTGGGTTCACGGAGGGAGGGGTCAACATCTGGACGCTAAAAAAAACTTTGACCCGTCTTCTGTCTCACAATCCAAGCCATATCCTGGCTGGCTCGGGATATGAGAATGAGATTATTCGCACCACTCCTCTGGCTAAGCGCTTGCTTGACCCACCGGGCATGGAGGACCCCATCCAGCTTATCAGCTCCGAGCCATCCATGGACCAGTGAAAAATATACCTTCTTTTCTTTTCTTTTCTTTTCTGGAGACAGCACGAAAAATAAGGTCGTTGTGACACAGTCCATCCCATGTTACAAGGAGCACTATTCAACATCTCTGATCTCTCTCCTCCATTCTTTTATTCCGAGACGGCGACAGCATGTGCTCATTGTACGAGCAAGACGACGCTACATACGTACATGTCGACGATCCAATGCCGCCTCAATAAATAAATAAAGAAACAAAAAACAAAACATAAAACGTACAGTACTACTAGTGCTCGTAGTAGGAATGAGTGCATGGATGGGGCAGGTAGCAGCGACGCAACGCGGTGATGTCGGGAGCGGGTGTGCATGCATGCACGCACGCATCATGGGCATGGGCCGGCTGACTGACGGACGGATGGCGAGCGAGGTCAAACAAAAGCGCACGGAGCGGAGCGGAGTGGATGGGTCAGCCGGACTGTACTACGAGGAGCCGGGCAGGCCACTAGGCACGGGGCGGCATCTCGGCGCAGGGAGGACAGCACCAAGACGAACCCAACAAAACGATCTCCGGGCCGCAGGCGCCGATTGACACTCCACATGCCGCGCACCGACGAGCGTGCGTCCAGGGCGGATCGATGATCGGATTTGCCGCTTGCTGCCGGCGCCGGTGGGGGTGGGGGTGGGATCGCCCCAACTAATCTTCTTTCCCGGCCCGGGTCAAATAATGCGGTGGACGGGCGTGCGAGCGAGACTAGTTTAAATTACGTGTTGTGGTGGCGGCGGCTAGCAGCATGGAGTTGTTGCGTGGAATGAGAGGCTGTCCGAGACCTTGTAGATCGTGGTTCCAGCTACGTACCGGAGAAAATACCAAGACATTCATGGATCTGCTTATAGAGGCGGAAGACTTCGCATGCGGATGTTGAGAGTTGGGACGGGAGAACGAAATGCGTGGGTGATAGCTAAGGCCATGCGGGCATGCAAGGCTCATCACACGGTGCGATACTGGCCGGGCACCTTTGGATCAACACGCTACGTGAGCAGGAGATGTAGGACCACGGCGTCCTACCTTGATCGGACAGGTAAATTCATGCTAGGACCAACAATTGGTTCGATGATTTCATAGTAAAAAGGAAATGATGGATTGTGCTAAATATTAGAGTGAACTCATATTTTAAACCGTTGTTCTGGCATCTTTGATAGAAATTACCCCATTTAAAATATCCACATCCACATTACCCCATTTAGTGAAAGCTACGCCTCATTTTATCCCTTTTACAAGTCAAAACTTACGGAAATCTCTCCCCACTAACCGCCCACTAATCAGTTTTCTGGATTTCGCTGTGGGGCCCTACGCTATCCAACCAAATGATGACATTTAAGTTTGTAATTATCAATCTATAAGGCCAACTCCACCGCGCGACCCCATCCTATCTGGCCCCGTCCGTTTAAGGTAAAACGAACAAACCGGACGGCTCAACGCGCGGGAGCAAACGGACTTTTGTCCGTTTTGTGTCCGCTTTCGACCCATCCGCGGCCCAAGTTTACGCCGCTTTTGGGGTGAAACGGACACCACGCGGACGCGCGGGCCGTCTGTGCGTGTCCTCTCCTGGCCCGCCCGTCAGTGGCACAGGGCGGACTTTTTTCTATCCGCCCCCTCCCTCCCTCCGGCCGCACCCCCCTCCACTCTTCCCCTCGCCGTCGCCGCCGCCGCTGCCATTGCAGCCGTGCAGTTCGGACACACGCTCGCCCAGCCCCTTTCCCTCGGCGCCGCCGGGCTGCCCAACTACGGCCACCTGGTTTGCGCACCCGCCGGCCGGATTTGGAGCGGATCCGGTCGGTCTTGAGCTCGCCCGGCTGTGGGAGGCCGGGCCGCGCCATGGACTGGCCGGGCACCTTGCCGGAAGGCCCTGGCAGGGCCGCAAGGCCACATGCAGGCAGTGGCTCCTCCTCTAGCCGTCCGGATCTGCACCGTCGGTGGTCCGCCGGCAGATACACGAATAGCGGTCGGCCGGGTTCGGTGCTTGTTTTCATGTACCAAAGATAACTTGTTTTCTTTGGTCTTGCTTTACTAGTCAAAATGTGATGATGTATTTTTCATGTACCAAAAATGAATGATGAAAAAAAAGTTAAGGACTTGCAAAGAAAAATGTACGCGGACAGGACCGCGCGCTGGACGCACAACCACTGCATGTCAGGACAGGCCCGGACACGATCCCATCGCCCTACCCAAACGGACAGAATCCGGACAAAATGGACGTCCGTTTGGGGTCGCGCGGTGGAGTTGGCCTAATAGCCCAGTCCGTCTTCGTTCGCTTGGTTCTCTCCTTACAGATCCAAGCACGTCGTCGCCAACACCACCGCCAATGTTGGAAACGGACAATCCTACTGAAGCACCAGCCCATCGCCGGCTACTCCAACACCACCGCACACTACTGCAAACAGGACACACCCGATGCCGATGCTACAGGCCGGAGCACAACACTCCCGCCGCTCGCTGCAAGCAGCACCACCCATTTGTTGTAGGCACTGCAAAGGTTTGCCACTGCTCAGCACGACCACCGGTGGTACAAAGGCGACACTCAGGTGTTGCAAGCCCAATCCGTCTTCTACCTCTAGCCTTCTCATCACCACAGTCACCACATGAGAGCCCTTGCGACTGTAGCGTCGGCGGTGTTGTGGTCGTCTGTGTCGCAACGGGGATCATGTTGCAATGAGCAACCGTAGAAGATCACCAAGTTGCAGCCGCCGCGCAACAACACGGGGTGACCGCAACATGGTCGATGTTGGAATGGGGTAACTAAATGGACACATATTTACATCCTCGCGCGAGTTGAAGGTGACCGTAAAATGATCCATGTTGCAATAGGTGACTGCAACATTATCCGTGTTGTGATGGTCTAATGGCTATATGAAACAGATCAAATGGTCGATGTTGGAATGGGGTAACTAAACGGCCGGATAACGCATAGCGTCGTCCTTATATTTCCTGTTCAAAGTTGCCTGATATTTCTCATGTTAAAATCACTTCTGAAAATACAAACCACACTACAAAATAAAAACGCAGGCGACATGGGGCCGGCAGAGCCAATCAGAGTTCCAAACATACGAGCCAGTGTCGAGTCCACTGGTCCATTCGATCGGCTGCGCTTACCGTTGCATCCGGCCGTCGTTGCGCTGATCTGTCCAAACCGGTACGTTGCCCCTTGGCACACGTATCCACTCCGGCCACCACAAGCGGCCTCCTCCAGTCCGCACCACACCGTGCACACGGGTCACCAGAGACCACCACTCCTGCCCGCTCGCCCGCCTCGTCTCGCGGTGAAACCACGCGTTTTCACCTCCCGAAAGGGCATACTACACGATAGACCAGACCACCGACGACTCGTCGTCACGCGACGGCGACGGCCAGTAACGCTACGGCGCACCAGGCCGCCCGTGCGCTTGCGTCGCCGGGGAAGCAAGCTCTGCACCGGCGACACGCAAAGCCACGTGGAACGTACGACGTACTCGCAGGAGGTGGCGTCGTGCCACTGCAGCGTGGTGCCTCCGGCCGGGCGCGTGGGAGGCCACCGGACGTCCGGACCGGAGCATTGCGATTCCTCCGTGCCGGGCTCCGTGAACCGTGCGGACAAGCAGCCGGTCCCGTGCTGCGCCGCGCAGGGAATTGACAACACGGGGAGCATCCCTCGGCTTTGTTTTGACCTCTACCACTTGGAGCCCCTCGATCACCGCCGGGCACGCACTGTCGGCGGCACCACGCCAGCACCACCGCCCTGCCACCGCCACTGCCGCCGTGCATGCATACGCGTGACTGAAACTGAAAGCGAGAGCGAGAGAGCGAGAGGCTGGTCCTGCACTCCTGCTCCCCACTGTAGGCATCATCCAAGCTGCCGCTGCATCCTCCATTGGAGCCTAGCCATAGCCAAGGGCGCCCCTCTGCCCGCACACTACGCTTTCTCCTACTCGAGTAGAGTACGTACGTATGTAAACCCCAACCCGAACCCAGCCCATTTGCGCTGGATTTGAATGATGCACCGAGCCCCGAGCTTTTCGACCACCCTGCCGCCCTCCTGCTCCAGTACGTCCATCTTTTATCAACATCGTCCAGTACGTACGTACCAGTAGAGTAGTGCAAGGACCAGCAAAGCGGCGCCAGTTGACCTCGCCGCTGCTGCTCGGCCCGGTCTCGGTGGATCCGCTGGCAGTGGCCGGCCGGCCGGCCACATACGGGCACTACTCCATGTGTTTCATTGCATTCATTCGTTCCCTACCCTGCTTTATAAAGTCAGGGTCTGCTTTTCTATGACTTCATTTCAGTTTTCTACTGTTTTTTTCATGCCTACTCTCTCCTGTTCATCATCCATCATTGCTTTTTTCTTTCCCTCCCGACTTGGGGGCACGCACTGGCTGGCGCCTGGTTCGGGCCCCTGTTCCATTCTGGGACGTGTTTTAGGTTCAGCGCTGCAAAAGGCGCCACCCTCTCCCCCCCCCCCCCCCCCCCCCCCCTACATGAAATACGTGATAGAAAAACTAGAAATCCCACACGCTTTTCTGGTTTGAGATAATGCTTAGCTTAACTAGTTTCGACGAAATTCATGGCTCGTGTAGTACATGAGTAGCACCACT
Organism: Triticum urartu; assembly: GCF_003073215.2. Taxonomy (NCBI): domain Eukaryota; kingdom Viridiplantae; phylum Streptophyta; class Magnoliopsida; order Poales; family Poaceae; genus Triticum; species Triticum urartu. Next base: position 553,313,847 of record NC_053027.1, on the reverse strand, counting down.
GCTACTAGTGGAGAGAAAATTCCACAGAGGTGTAGTAGTAGCAGCAGCTAGTGGTGGTGGTGGCAGCGGGCACATGAACAGCAACCCGGCATACAATGAGTGTAAATGCGTGTGCCCATCAATGGCGACACGAGAGATACCCGTGACGCAAAAGCACCGGCAAAACCAAGCACCAAACGAGTGAGTGACCCTCCGTAAGAAAAATATAAACGAAACAGTCTTGTTAAACCTCAGTCGGCTTAGGCTTGGTTAGACCTCAGCCGACGCTACGCTACGTTCGTGAGATCTTACACTAGTATTCGTGTATTTTTTTTAGTTTTTCTATTTTCTTTTTTACATGTTACATCATTTGATTGAGACTTCTCGACTGAGACCTGGTCACACTCTAAATGAAAACCGCCCTCCCAATTTCTCATTTCTGTTATCATCATCATCATCAGGGCAATGGAAAAAGAAACAAGGAACAGAACAAAACCTGTGAATGAATGAATGAATAACAATGAATAATATGCGTTGCCTGCCACTGGCAGAGAAAACGGAAACGGGAGGTGGGCCGGCGTTAGCGTACATGTCGTGTCGTGTCGCGTCCAGCAGAAACAGAAAACAGAGGGCGAGGATGATTATATTACATGGGGCGCCCAGCTCGTCGTCTTCCCCCGCCGAGCCGTTGCCCACACATCACTCACTCGCCAGTAGAGTACTCTACTCACGCACCACCATCGACAACTTGACCTGAGCTGAGCTGAGCGCCTCGCAAGCTCGCTCACTCACTCAGTCCTCGCCATCATCTCCTTCTTTCCAGCTTTTCTTCCTCCCCCGCCCTGTGGACTGTGCCCCCCGCTTGCTTTGCTCGCTGCCTTTCCCCCCTCCCTCCCTCTCCTCCCCTCTTTCTTAAAAGGCTGCTCCCTCTCCCCCTCGCACCTCCTCTCTCTCTCTACTTCGTCTTCTCTCTCTCTGCCTTGGCATGGCTGCCTGAGGTCAAATACCCATCCCGCTTTCTCTCTCTTTCTCGCACAATCTTTGTCCCAGATTCCAACCCTCACCTCCCCTCCATCCATTTATTTTAGCGCCTGCCTGCTAGCTGCTCTGCTTCATCTCTACCCCATGGCCATGGCTTCCACGGCGGCGGTCAGCGAGCCCCCGACGGAGCAAAAGCGCCGCCAGCTTGGCTTCTGAGCTCTGACCTCGCCTCTCACCCACCCCGCACCTACCGACCAGTACAGTCACTGAGTAGCAAGCTCAGCTCAGCTCGGCTTGACTTGAAGTGGTGCGTAGCAGTTGGTTGGTTGGTTTGCTGCGCGGAGAGGAGCGGATGGAGAGCAGATGGAGGAAGGCCAAGATGTCGCTGGGGCTCAACCTCTGCGTCTACGTGCCCCGGACGCTGGACGACCTGGACGCCGGCCCGCCCTCCACGGGCTCCTCCACGGCCGCGCTCGTCTCGCCGGCGGCCTCCTCCTCCGCCTCCTCCTACGCCACCAGCGCCAACACCACCCCCACCGCCGACCCGGGCAGCGCCAAGGGCCCCGGCGCGCTCATGCCCACCACCCCGACGCCCACCTCCGCCGGCCTCCGCCTCTCCAAGTCCGGCAGCAAGTCCTTCAAGGTACCACCACCACCACCACCAAACCATGTCTTCTGTAACAAACATCGAAAGAAAAATAAAGAACTTGCTGCAAAGATCTATCCATCTATCTATCCAGTGTGTTGATTTATCTTTGCTTTCTCAGTTAATTAAGCTCTAATCCCTCACAAAAAGGTACTTAAAGCTTGGATTCAGGTTGTACACCTGTGACGTTCTTGTGCTTCCAATGATGCGCGCAAGTAGCTTTCTTCATTCCTTCAACACACACACACACACACGCACAAAGTGCGGTGAAGAACACAGGGGGTGGAAAAGGAGGAGGAGATGGGGGCAACGCAATGGTGGATGGGGAATATCATCATGGAGTGGGGGAGTTTGTCTTTCTTTACTGCTGGGGTCCTCCTCCTCCTCCTCCTCCATAGATAGAAGGATAGTCCACACATCTTTTTCCTCATCACTCACCTTTTCCTCCTAGTCCTAGTCCTCCTCCTCCTCCTAGATAGCCAGCCATCCTCATTCACTTCACTTCTTTTCGTGGAGGCATAAAGAGGAGGCAGTGACATACATAGCTCCTTTTCACAGCAGCAGCAGCTGCTTGGACACTGTTCTCAGATGCCTTCTTGCATTCTTCCAACACACACAAGGGAAAAAAACGTTTGAGAACAGGAGGGTGGGTGCCCATGGAATGGATGCCTGGGAGCCCACCGGAGCCTCCTTTAGGGCGCCCAGAGGCCAGATTTGGAAAAGGTGATTAGTTTCCGCCAGATGATGCCAATTTGCAAATTGTTAAGCTGCAGTATCCCTAGTTAAGCTGACAGTATCCCTAGTTATGCTATGGGCTATGGAATCAATGACGTGGCGCGGCGCTGAGCGGACACGGGGAGCGGTTTAGGTTTGGGTTTTCAAATGTTTGTGGGGGGGTCAGCTCTTTGATCTTCTTCCTGGTCTTACATGGTGAGGTGGTTTCTTTCGTCAGAAAATTGAATTATTCAAATCAAGGCATCCACATCACTATGATAATTCTAACAAGAATACCACTCCCTTGCATTATTTCAACAAAGATAAATCGGAACAGGAGGGGCTGGATTCCCATCTCTCTTTGGAGTGCCCAGAAGCTCTTTGCTCTTTTGGCCTTACAGGGTGATGAGGTGTACTATTGTTTCGTCAGCGATGAATTATTCAAATTAAGCCACCTACATCACTCGAAAATGCTAGGAGATTACCACTTCCAATTGTAAATTAGCTTGACCATGGATCTTAACCTTGCTAGGTAAATACCAAAACCTTGACCAAGTTTCTTCTTCACAACTGAAAGTCTGAAAGTGCACAGTAGCAAGGTTGTTCCTTTTTTTTTCTGATAGAAGCCTGATACAGTGGGCATTTGACAATGGTTTTCGAGTGTGGTCAACAATACTAATGTATTTGTTTCACGATCAGGCAATACATGACTTGGTCGTCAGAACAAAACTATCTACGAAATGTTAAATGACAATGACGCTTGGAAAATCGAAAGCTCATGGATAACTCCATCTTCATGGACCACCATCCTTTTCAAAACAGCTGCTTGGGCATTGTTCTCAGATCCCTTCTTGAATTCTCTCAGCAAAAAAAAAAAACAGAACAGAAGGGGATTATTAAGTTGCAGTGCCCCTTCTCATGTACTGCATCGGTGACGTGTAAGGGTCCTAAACGGACACGGGGACACGGTTAGCTTTGGGTTTCAAATGCTCGTGAGAGGTCGGCTCTTTGATTTTCTAGTCTTACAGGGTGAGGTGCATTGTTTAGTCAGCAATGAATTTTTCAAATTAAGGCACCTACATCACTTGATAATGTTAGAAATTACCACTTCCAATTGTAAAGTAGCTTGACCATGAGCTTCGCCTTGCTACATGACTACCTAAAACCTTGAGCAAGTCTCTTATCAAATCTAAAGTCTAAAAGTGCGGCTCCTGAGTAAGTTTTTTTTTCTTTTCTGATGGAAGCCTGATACTGTGACATTTGGCAAAGGTTTTTCGAGGGTGGTTGGCAATAGTAACGTATTTTTTAGCATTCAAGCAATCCATGACTTATTCATCACAACATAAATATCTATGAAATGTTAAATGATAACGACGTTTGAAAAATCGAAAACTTATGGATAACTTCATCTTCATGGTCTACCATCCTTTTCAGAACAGCTGTTTTGTTACTGTTCTCAGATCCCACTGCTTGGGCACTATTCTCAGATCCCTTGTTGCATTCTTTCATGTAATTTTCCCTATGACAGGAGAGGGCATATGGATTCCCAAGAGCCCACCACCGTCTCGCTTTAGGGTGCCCAGTGGCCAGAATTGGAAAAGGATTAGTACTCTGGTCATGCCCATCTGCAATTATTAAATTGCATTATCCTTTGTTATTTTATAAAATCAGTGGTGTACGGTGGTGCGACTAAGGCCGAGGACACAATTAGTAGTGTTTTGAAATGTATGTGGAAGGTCAGCCCTTTGATCTTCTGTTCATATAAGGGTGAGGTGTAGTGGCTAGTCATCAATGAATTATTCAAACTAAGGCACCTATATCACTCAGATAATGTTAGATTACTATCCCATTGTAAATTAGCTGGACCATGGGATTCGCCTTGCCACATGACTATACCTTGAGCAAGTTTGTTCTTCTCAACTGAAAGTCTGAAAGTGCGGCCGGTAAGCAAGGTTTTGTTTGTTTATAGAGGAAGCCTGACACTGAAAGTGGAAGCCTGACACTGTCAAACTGCAGCATTTGGCAAAGGTTTATAGAGGAAGGTTTAGCAACCCATGACTTATTCATCACGGCAAAACTATCTATAGAAAATAAATAAATGACGAGGACAACTGAAAAATCAAAAAGTCATGGTTAACTTCATCTTCTTGATCTATGCATTTATTATTGTGACGTTTAGATATTTAATTGGCTGGTCTTCTTTACTTCAGTTTGCACCATCACTTGATAGTTGCTACTACTACTGTATGTACACAGATAAATGCATTCCCAGATTCATTTTCAGCACTGTTTAATGTCTGTATCCTAATCCTTTTTATATCCTTTCTTTTTTTGCAGAAAACATGTGCAATATGCTTGACCATAATGAAACCTGGTCAGGGCCATGCTCTATTCACGGCAGAGTGCTCACATACCTTTCACTTCCATTGCATATCTGCAAATGTTAAGCATGGAAGCAACAATTGCCCAGTTTGTCGCACCGAATGGAAGGAACTTCCATTCCGTGGCCCGCTGGTTGCTGCAATCCCTCAAGGAAGTGCAAGGATTAATCCTGTTAATGGGCAGCAAAATGGCGGCCACATGACACTATTGCGACCACTCCCTCGTGCTCGTTCTTCTGGCCGCCTTCATCATGTAACTTGTTTGTTGCCTGACACTGACCGAAGTGTTTTCAATGATGATGAGCCCTTGGATTTGTGTGAAGCAACCGATGACCATCAGCAAGGATGTTCAAGAACAGTAGAGATAACGACACACCCTGAGTTCACTGAAATACCAGAAAGTACTTCAGAAAGAAGCTTCACTGTTCTAATTCATCTAAAGGCACCCCTTGCTCAGAATTTGCATGTACCTGGAGATGACAGTAGCCCAAACACTGGTCGAGCCCCAGTTGATCTTATCACTGTGCTTGATGTCAGTGGTAGCATGGCTGGTACCAAACTTGCATTGCTGAAGAGGGCCATGGGGTTTGTCATTCAGAACCTTGGCTCCTCAGATCGGCTTTCTGTCATCGCCTTCTCATCATCTGCACGCAGGCTCTTCCCTCTTCGTCGGATGACCGAATCTGGTCGTAAGCAAAGCTTGCTAGCAGTCAATTCTCTGACGTCAAATGGTGGCACCAACATTGCTGAGGGTCTGAGAAAAGGCTCCAAAGTGATTGAAGAACGACAGGCCAAGAATCCAGTCTGCAGCATTATCCTTTTATCAGACGGGCAAGACACATATACAGTCTCACCAAGTACCGGTGCACACAAACCATTTACAGTCTCACCAACTGCCAGTGCACAGAAAGCATCAGCGGAGTATTGTGCGCTCTTGCCATCTACTAATGGTAGTCAGCAGGTACCAGTTCATGTGTTCGGGTTCGGTGCTGACCATGATGCAGTTTCGCTCCATTCGATCTCTCAAACCTCTGGTGGGACCTTTTCATTCATCGAGACAGAGGTTACCATCCAAGATGCATTTGCTCAATGTATTGGTGGACTTTTGAGTGTGGTCGCACAGGATTTACGTGTAAAGGTGGAGAGTGTCCACCCTGATGTGCACTTTGGTTCCATCAGATCAGGCAGCTACTCCAGCAGAATTGCAGATGATAAGAGGAATGGGTCCATTGATGTTGGTGACCTGTATGCTGAAGAGGAAAGGGATTTTCTTATGACTCTGAACGTTCCCCAAGGGTGTGGCGAAGAAACGGCACTTCTCAAAGTTGGCTGTGTCTACAAAGATCCGCTGATGAAGGAGACCATCAACATGGCTGAGGTGCAGGTGAAGATCTCCAGGCCGGCATTCGTGTCGGTGCAAACCGTGTCGATCCAGGTGGACCGGCAGAAGAACCGTCTTCATGCAGCCGAGGTGATGGCCGCAGCAAGGTTCTCCGCGGAGCGTGGCGAGCTGGCACACGCTGTCTCACTGCTCGAGGACTGCCGGAGAATGATCATGGGATCAGCGTCGGGGCAGTCCGGTGACCGGCTGTGCCAGTCGCTGGACGCCGAGCTGAAGGAGATGCAGGAGAGGATGGCGAGCCGGCAGAGGTACGAGGCGTCCGGGCGCGCCTACGTGCTGTCGGGCCTGAGCTCGCACTCGTGGCAGAGGGCGACCGCCCGCGGCGACTCCACGGACAGCGAGAGCCTGATCCAGGCCTACCAGACGACGTCGATGGTGGACATGGTGCTGCGCTCCCAGACGCTTTCCCGCTCGTCGACCCCGAAACAGACCCCGCAGATGAGGCACGCCAAGTCGTTCCCGGCGCGCCCGCAGCCTAGGTAGGTAAAGAAAAAACGTTTCCCGGCGTCGCCGTCGACCGGCGCCAAAATAAGGATCTTTAGCTGAATTTAGATTCTGTGGAAGCAGCAGTAGTGGTGTCAGTTGGATTCTTGGTTTTTGTTGGGGTGTGGGGGTGATGGGATTGGGTTGGGGGTGGTACAAATGGTGTGGTATAAGGAGATGTAAATTTGTTTTGGGGGCTGGTGGTGGTGGTGGTGGTGGGGGTGGGGGTATATGGAGGGAGTTAAGGTGAGGTAATTCTGTACTGTAGTTCGTTAGAGGGGGCAGGGGCTGGTATAAGTGTGCTGGGGGAAAATGGGTAAGGTAGGGGGGAGAGGGTGTTGTGTTGTGCTGTGTTGGTTACTTGGTGTTAGGGGGGTATACTCCAGTATTGTTGTATGTACTGCTAGCTCTCCTTTGTGTGGTGGTTGGTGATGTACATAAAGAGATGGGTATACATTTGTGAACCGAACCGAACCGAATCCAACTCTTTGGTGAACGCATGGATGCATACCTGATCTTTGTTGCAAGGCTAGTCTGATCTTGCCTATTGTCTGAACATGGTGAATTTGCAGGCTCTGAATCCTAGTGTCAGTGTTGTTATTTTTTCTTCAGAAGTTTGTCAGTTTGTTTCTCATGTGCTGATGGATGTTGGAGGCGTTGGTGGGTAGGTGGATGCTACTGATTTCGCATGCATGTCGCGTATGGAGATGAGCTGATAGAAGTACATCACATGTTTTCACATACCTCGGTGAATCTGTTGGTGGTGGCGATTGCTCGTCGTGTCTCGGTATCTGCAACGACGGCCCCCACGCGTGGCGGCGCTGGTGGATAGGCACGCCGCGGCGTCAGGTGTGGGGCGGGGCGGCGCGATTTCTCCGGCGGGTTTTGGCGACGGCGGGGAGGAGGCTGCGGTCGCCGGTGGCCGCCACCGCAACCCCGATCTGAGCTGAGGATGGACGATACTGATTTAGAACGGGCCGTGGGCCGGAGCCGTTGCAGTAGCAGGGAAGTGGGCCTGGGCTTTCTCCAGGCCACTATGGCTGGTGTACGGTGTGGATGGGGGCCCTCAGGAGGGTCACGGTCGGGCTCGGTTGGCGCGCTGACGTGAATGCCTCAACCGCAACGGTCTTCTTCTAGAGTCGCAGACTGACCGACCGTGACAGCGATGTACATACTTTGCGGCCTCAGATTCGAAACAAATTGCTAATGGCACAGGAGGCACGTATGGCTTAATCATTAGGAAAATCATTAGTAGGAAATCTGAGTTTCGCAGTGGTAATTTTTGTTTCATAGGTCGTGTCTCAAGTGCAGAGGCTCATAGCCTTGCCAAGTTTCGCCATTCTATCGGGTAGAGACATCTGGCTTGGCTAGGCCAACCCATGCTCCTATTTCTATTCCTCTATCTTTTTTAACCTTGATCAGTAAAGTTTAGCAGATTATTAAAAATAAATACCGATAAAAATATAATTCTAAAAAGAAGACAAAAATACAACAGTGCATATGGTTCCATTGTGCCCACTATAAATAGAAAAAAACTAAAAATAGTAAAAAAACATATAGCTTCTATATTTTAGGCTAACCTAGTCGATTTGTTGTACTCATATATGATGCTAAAAGTTGACATTTGTGCCATTTTTAGTGAAAAACAGAAATCATATATCAAAATTACTTTAACATGGTCTTTTTTTATAGCACCGATTTTTTTTGCCTAGAATATCACCGATATTATTTCTTCACAAAATTTCACACATGAGTAAAACACTCAGTCATACCCTTCGCCTCCTCTCGCGTCTGCATATGCAATTGGGGTTTCTCTGCCTTCTGTCGGCGCCCCGGTCCGCCACGCCTCTGGTGGTCTTAGGGCCATGGAGGCACGATGGATCCCGACCCATACCAGCGGAAGGGTTCATGCTATTTTTTAGGTTGATTGGGTTTGTGCTCTACTCGGGAAGGCGAGGCGATTGAGGGAGTCCTGGATTAGGGGTGTCCGGATGGCCGGACTATACCTTCGGCCGGACTCCTGGACTATGAAGATACAAAATTGAAGACTTCGTCCCGTGTCCGGAAGGGACTTTCCTTGGCGTGGAAGGCAAGCTTGGCGATACGGATATGTAGATCTCCTACCATTGTAACCGACTCTATGTAACCCTAGCCCTCTCCGGTGTCTATATAAACCGGAGGGTTTTAGTCCGTAGGACGAACAACAATCATACCATAGGCTAGCTTATAGGGTTTAGCCTCTCTGATCTCATGGTAGATCTACTCTTGTACTACCCATATCATCAATATCAATCAAGCAGGACGTAGGGTTTTACCTCCATCAAGAGGGCCCGAACCTGGGTAAAACATCGTGTCCCCTGCCTCCTGTTACCATCCGGCCTAGACGCACAGTTCGGAACCCCCTACCCGAGATCCGCCGGTTTTGACACCGACATTGGTGCTTTCATTGAGAGTTCCTTTGTGTCGTCACTTTTAGGCCCGATGGCTTCTCCGATCATCAACAGCGATGCGATCCAGGGTGAGACTTTTCTCCCCGGACAGATCTTCGTATCCGGCGGCTTTGCACTGCGGGCCAATTCGCTTGGTCATCTGGAGTAGATCGAAAGCTACGCCCCTGGCCATCAGGTCAGATTGGGAAGTTTGAACTACACGGCTGACATCCGCGGAGACTTGATCTTCGACGGATTCGAGCCACAGCCGAGCGCGCCGCATTGTCACGATGGGCATGATCTAGCTCTGCCGCCGAACAGTGCCCTGGAGGCCGCATCTGTGTCCGCTCCGACCCCTAGCTCGGAGCCAATCACACCAATCGGGGATGGGTGGTTAGACACCGCCTCGGGGGCTGCAATCTCTACGGCGATCAAGCCGAACACCAGCCTTGTCCTCTGCGAAGCCCGTGACTCCAAGGTGCCGGACTCCTTTCCGGACCCCGAGCCCGCCGCGCCCCAACGATCGAATCCGATTGGGCGTCGATCATGGAGTTCACCGCCGCAGACATCTTTCAACAATCGCCCTTCGGCGACATTCTGAATTCACTCAGGTCTCTCTCTTTGTCAGGAGAACCCTGGCCGGACTATGACCGGCAGGATTGGGATGTGGACGACGAAGAAATTCGATGCCCACCCACCACCCACTTCGTAGCCACTGTCGATAATTTAAATGACGTGCTCGACTTCGACTCCGAAGACATCGACGATATGGACGACGATGTAGGAGATGAACATGAACCAACGCCTATAGGGAACTGGACAGCCACCTCATCTCATGATGTATACATGGTGGACACACCCAAAGGAAGCGACAACGAGGAACACAGGGATGCAACGAGGGATCGTTCACTCGAAAAGCAATCAAAGCGGCGACGGAAGCGCCACTACAAGCCCCGCCTCGATAGAGACAGCAGCCATACAGACCCAGCCATAGAGCAGGATGAGCCGGCGGACGACGAACATGCTTTCGAGCAAGCGTCTGAACAGGGCAACTTGGATAAACAAACCGAACACCCTGTCCCCGGCGAAAACAACAGTCCGGACGACCTTACACCGGATAAACTCATGGAGCAGAAGAACCTCCACAAAAGGCTCGTCGCCACTGCGCATAGCCTGAAAAAGCAGAAGCGGAAGCTCAAAACTGCGGAAGATGCACTCAGAATCAAATGGAGCAAAGTACGTAACACCGCAGACAAATATGGCGGTAGTCGCCGCACAAAAAGCTATCCGAAGCGAAAGCTACTACCTGAATTTGACGAGGAGGCCTTAGAGCCCCCGCAGTCAAAAAATAGGAAAGCCATCCGGTCGGATGGACGACCGCATGGCCAGCATGGAGCGGCAAGCGGCGCCGCACACAAGCCGGCACGTGATCCACCAAAGGATCCGCATCAAAAAGACGGCACAGCCAGATCTATATACGGGCCAAGAAAGCAAGCTCTAGTAAGCAATGTAACACAACAAATATCCGAACATCACGACACACCCAAATACAGGGGTGCCGCACACCCCCTATGTTTCACCGATGAGGTGCTGGACCATGAATTTCCAGCGGGATTCAAGCCCATAAACATAGAGGCGTACGACGGAACAACAGACCCTAGGGTCTGGATCAAGGATTATATCCTCCACATACACATGGCCAGAGGAGATGACCTCCACACCATAAAATACTTACCCCTCAAGCTTAAAGGGCCAGCCTGGCATTGGCTCAAAAGCCTTCCCGAAGACACCATTGGAAGTTGGGAAGAGCTTGAGGATGCTTTCCAGGCAAATTTTCAAGGGACCTATGTCCGCCCTTCAGATGCAGACGATCTCAGTCACATAATTCAACAGCCCAGAGAGTCAGCCCAGAAATTCTGGAACAGATTTCTTACTAAAAAGAATCAGATAGTCGACTGTCCGGACGCCGAAGCCCTAGCAGCTTTTAAGCATAACGTTCGAGACGAATGGCTCGCCAGACACCTCTGCCAAGAAAAACCAAGAACAATGGCCGCATTAACAAGCCTCATGACCCGCTTTTGCGCAGGAGAGGACAGCTGGTTGGCAAGATGTAGCACCAGCAACCCAAGTACATCCGAAGTTAGGGATGGAAACGGAAAACCCCGACGCAGCAAGGACCAGCGCCGGAATAAGGGAAACAGCCCAAAGAGCACGGCGATCAACGCCGGATTCAAAAGCTCGCGGCAGAATCAGAGAAAGCCGCCCCTCAAGGATAACAAAGACGAGCTATCCAACTTAAACGAAATCCTGGACAAGATATGTCAAATACACAGTACTCCCGGGAAGCCTGCGAACCATACCCACAGAGATTGTTGGGTTTTCAAGCAAGCCGGCAAACTCAACGCCGAACACAAGGGGCTCAACACACCAAGTGAGGACGACGACGAACCCCACAAGCAGAGCACCACGAAACAAAAGGATTTCCCACAAGAAGTCAAAATAGTAAACTTACTTCACGTGACGAACAGAACGGCGCCACCAGAGATACGCGCCATACGGCCTATCCCAAAGGAGTCTCGCCAATGGTTGTTAAAACCAATCACCTTCGACCATCAGGATTACTCTAGACGTATCCGGAACGTAGGCTGGACTGCCTTGGAATTAGATCCAATAATCGGCGGACTCCACTTTACAAATGTCATGATGGACGGCGGCAGTGGTCTAAACCTGTTATACCAGGACACAATCCGCAACATGGGGATAGACCCAACAAAAATTCGCCATAGCAAAACCTCCTTTCAAGGGGTAATGCCAGGCCCGGATGCCCGCTGTATGGGTTCTCTCTGGCTAGAAGTTATGTTCGGCTCCCCCGATAACTTCCGTCGCGAACAACTAACTTTCCACATCGCCCCATTCTCAAGTAGCTATCAAGCACTGCTGGGACGCGAAGCTTTCGCCCACTTTAACATAATACCGCATTATGCATCTCTTACGCTTAAGATGTCTGGTCCACGAGGCATCATCTCATTAAAGGGAAAACATTGAGTGTTCCTCTCGTGCAGAAGACAGTGCGGCTGCCTTGACAGCCCCACAATAAAGCGGCTTCACCAGCCAAAGCACCTAAACAGGTCGTCAAGACCACGGACATGGCTAGACGAGTCCGGCATAAACATACAATTGATAAAGGCTTAATAGCCGTATACCCCTGTACTAGGGGCTCCGCGCATATAAAACAAGAGACAATAAAGCTCAATGTTACCCATTTCAATTTATACTTTGTTTATTTAGTATACTTATGTTCGGCACGATTTTTCTTCAACTAAGTTCCTCTCTTTTTACAGATGAACACCGTGCTACGCCCGTCCAGGATACGGCACAACGGAGACACAGGCGCAGACGTGCAGCAAGGACCCGTTCTAATGATTCTTTTCAGATTAAGACCCTGCGTAAACCTTTTTTACTGTCTCTTGTTGATACACATCCCCTGGTTTCTTGGTATAACCAAGGAGGAGGCTGGCATTTTGGCATGTGGCCACGTCGAGTTTTGCGCGTACCTGGACACTAGGAGCTTATTACTAAGGGCGTTATCCCGCCCGCCCTCATAAAGACTGAATACCTTAGGGAGTGTTCGGCGTCGCGAGTTTGGCCTTATATGCATCAGCTCCGAATCATGTCTTTGGTCAAATGTTGGGTTTGCCCGGCTCCTGTGTTTTGCTGCCTTACGTTCCGCTCTATCAGCTAAGGCGGCACCAGGAGAAGTACTGCGATTGTGCCCCAGTTCGGCCAGGCGAGCACCTCAATAGAGAAAGCCGAAAACTGACTATCATGATATAGCGTGAGACTGGTCAACCACTCGATGACTTACCGGAATCTTTAGGATTCCTCCGCATTAACGAAGGGCCGTTTCCCGGCCAGGCACATACGCGCCCCGAGTTAGGGCGAGCGCAGATGCCACCAGGGGCTATATAAGTAGCCTCACTGTCAAACTCCTATGGCTAAGTGAAAGTGATAAAGCATCATAGTCCGATTGCCTAGTTCGCTGCGCTATCACCTCCTTTGTAGTACCAAGATGTTGGATCAAGTGTGAAAATGCGCCTTCTGCGAACACCCCCGCATTATGTGCGTGGGGGCTGAAGCCGACGACTGCCATCTTTCAGATTATATATACATATATGTTAAACGGCCGCACAGGAGGTATCATAATACTTGCAGGCACAAGTATAAAAAGCTTCTACAATTTATAAAAATATTGTTTTACAATAATATATGCTATTCGAATATAGTATCCTTCGAGCACTGCGTCTCTATCAAACGAGCGCCTTGCAGAACTTTCTGAAAATAGTGCTCGGCAGGTACTCGGCTTCCATCCGAGTCTGGGGATGCAACAGCGGTGGCTTCCATTTCCGCCCAGTATGTCTTGACACGGGCAAGAGCCATCTGTGCACCCTCTATGCACGCTGACCTCTTCATCGCATTGATATGCGGCGCCGCACCAAGGAACTGCTGCACCAATTTGAAATAACTTTTCGGCTCTGGCCTCTCTCGCCATAGATGACTCATGACATACTTCATGGCGAGTCCGGACAACCTATTTAGCTCGGCCCATTCGGCCAAATGATCGGCTAATGACAGTGGACGCTCTGGATTGTGGAACTGCGATCAGAAGAGCTTTTCCACTTCGCGATCTTCTTCATCTCAGAAGTGTTCGGCCGCATCTGCGGCACTCGCTGCCAAATCCAGATAGGTGTCCGCCGTATTACACATCTGGTCTAACGGAGCATGTTTAGGATCACAGAACTTCCTCCGCAGCATAAAGGGCTTTCCAACCGCGATCTCTCCGGCCTGACGCAGCTCCTCCTTCATAGCTCTCATCGCAGAGCGAGCATCCTTGGCATCGGCAACGGCCTTATTCAGGTCCGTCTGTTCCGCCCGATCTTCTTTTTCAAGAAGCTTGCAACGGTCAGCAGCGTTCTTCAGCTTCACGGCCATCTCGGCCATTTCTTCTTGCTTCGGCAGTGAGCAGCCTGTTCGGCTTTCAACTCTTCAATTGCCTTTCCGGCAGCCGCATCACTTTTCCTGGCTTGCTCCTTGGCTCGGGCAAGCTCCGCCCGAAGATTCTCCATGGCAGAAGCACCATCTGCATCAAGCGCACACATTATAAGATACTGGCATAAAGCTCCTCTTACCAGGTGCCGCCAGAGGAATTACATACCTTGTGCCTCGTCAAGCCGCTTGTTGACAAGCACGATGTCGGCATCTGCCACATCAAGTTGCCGCTTTAGCTCGGCAAATTCATCAGTCCGGCTGGCCACCGGACACTTCGCCACCTACGTATGAAGGCGGCATGTTAGACCTGGTGAGGGAGTCCTGGATTAGGGGGTGTTCGGGTAGCCGGACTATACCTTCGGCCGGACTCCTGGACTATGAAGATACAAGATTGAAGACTTCGTCCCATGTCCGGATGGGACTTTCCTTGGCGCGGAAGGCAAGCTTGGCGGTGCGGATATTCAAGATCTCCTACCATTGTAACCGACTCTGTGTAACCCTAACCCTATCCGGTGTCTATATAAACCGGAGGGTTGTAGTCCGTAGGCAATCAACTCCATACACAACAATCATACCATAGGCTAGCTTCTAAGGTTTAGCCTCCTTGATCTCGTGGTAGATCTACTCTTGTACTACCCATATCATCAATATTAATCAAGCAGGAGTAGGGTATTACCTCCATCGAGAGGGCCCGAACCTGGGTAAAACAAAGTGTCCCCTGTTTCCTGTTACCATCCGGCCTAGACGCACAGTTCGGGACCCCCTACCCGAGATCCGCCGGTTTTGACACCGACATTGGTGCTTTCATTGAGAGTTCCTCTTGAAGAAAATATACCCTAGAGGCAATAATAAAGTTATTATTTATTTCCTTATATCATGATAAATGTTTATTATTCATGCTAGAATTGTATTAACCGGAAAAATAATACATGTGTGAATACATAGACAAACAGAGTGTCACTAGTATGCCTCTACTTGACTAGCTCGTTAATCAAAGATGGTTATCTTTCCTAACCATGAACAAAGAGTTGTTATTTGATTAACGGGATCACATCATTAGGTGAATGATCTGATTGACATGACCCATTCCATTAGCTTAGCACCCGATCGTTTAGTATGTTGCTATTGCTTTCTTCATGACTTATACATGTTCCTATGACTATGAGATTATGCAACTCCCGTTTACCGGAGGAACACTTTGTGTGCTACCAAACGTCACAACGTAAATGGGTGATTATAAAGGTGCTCTACAGGTGTCTCCAAAGGTACATGTTGGGTTGGCGTATTTCGAGATTAGGATTTGTCACTCTGATTGTCGGAGAGGTATCTCTGGGCCCTCTCAGTAATACACATCACATAAGCCTTGCAAGCATTGCAACTAATGAGTTAGTTGCGAGATGAAGTATTACGGAACGAGTAAAGAGACTTTCCGGTAACGAGATTGAACTAGGTATTGAGATACCGACGATCGAATCTCGGGCAAGTAACATACCGATGACAAAGGGAACAACGTATGTTGTTATGCGGTCTGACCGATAAAGATCTTCGTAGAATATGTAGGAGCCAATATGAGCATCCAGGTTCCGCTATTGGTTATTGACCGGAGACGTGTCTCGGTCATGTCTACATTGTTCTCGAACCCGTAGGGTCCGCACGCTTAAGGTTTCGATGACAGTTATATTATGAGTTTATGAGTTTTGATGTACCGAAGTTAGTTCGGAGTCCCGGATGTAATCACGGACATGACGAGGAGTCTCGAAATGGTCGAGACATAAAGATTGATATATTGGACGACTATATTCGGACACCGGAAGTGTTCCGGGTGATTTCGGAGAAAACCGGAGAGCCGGAGGGTTACCGGAACCCTACCGGGAGAAGTAATGGGCCTTATGGGCCTTAGTGGAGAGAGAGAGGGGCAGCCAGGGTGGGCCGCGCGCCTCCTCCCCTTGGTCCGAATTGGACTAGGAGAGGGGGGGGGGTGGAGCCCCCCTTTCCCTCTCCCTCCCCACTTCCTTCCCCCTCCTAGTAGGAGTCCTACTCCTACTAGGAGGAGGACTCCTCCTGGCGCGCCTATAGGGGCCGGCCGGCCTCCTCCCCTTGCTCCTTTATATACGGGGGCAGGGGGGCACCCCTAGACACACAAGTTGATCCGTGTGATCATATTCTTAGCCGTGTGCGGTGCCCCCTTCCACCATAGTCCTCGATAATATTGTAGCGGTGCTTAGGCGAAGCCCTGCGACGGTAGTACATCAAGATCGTCACCACGTCGTCGTGCTGACGGAACTCTTCCCCGACACTTTGCTGGATCGGAGTCCGAGGATCGTCATCGAGCTGAACGTGTGCTAGAACTCGGAGGTGCCGTAGTTTCGGTGCTTGATCGGTCGGGCCGTGGAGACGTACGACTACATCAACCAAACACTTCCGTTGTCGATCTACAAGGGTACATAGATCACACTCTCCCCTCTCGTTGCTATGCATCACCATGATCTTACGTGTGCGTAGGAATTTTTTTGAAATTACTACGTTCCCCAACACCTCTGTGCCGTCACAATCAGGAAGGATGCCTTCTCCCGTCTTTAAAGACGGCGCCGTTGCTAAGGGAGCCTTGGCTGTCGGCCAAACCCTCCGGCTAGGTGGTTTCCTCATGACCGCATGTTCGGCTGTTGCGCCGACGGTGACCTCTCGGGTCATCAAAAGCAACCTACACGTCAGCTCGGAGCTCGTCGAGCAGCTAGATCCAATGGAGCTCTCTTCCGTAAACGAGCTCTTGGATCGCATCGCCGCCCTGGGGGTCGCTACGGATTACGACCAGGTTGGGCTTAAACCCGATCTAAGAGAAATTAACTCTCCCCAAGTCATCCACCACGTTGCCGTGGTAGAGGCGCAGTGCGGCGACCCTTCATCTATTTTAAGGACTAGCTACATCCGAATTCCCGACTCCTCCAAGCCGGATACCCGCGGAGGGGAGGATGTAACTCAAGACCTGAGCTTAGAATCAGGCAACGGGCTAGATTCGTTGGACAACATCCAAGAATCCGAACTTCAGAGTTCGGAAACTCTTGGGCCTCCGAATCTTGGATTGGGTAAGGTTTCAGATTCAACGACACCCGCCCACCCGAACATAAGCGATCTCTCCCAAATCAAGCAGAAGCCCGAGGAAACAGTACATCATTACTGGGCCAGATTCCTCATGGTTATGAACAGGATAAAGGATTGCCGCGGGGAAGACGCAATCTCAATTTTTTGCAGTAATTGCACGGACGAGGGAATCCTTAACGCCATAAGTCGCCGTGATATTACACGCTTCGCTGACTTGGCGTCCATAGTACAAAAATATTGTGCGATGGAAAGCACCTGGAAAACCGAAATAAAATTTTGGGATAATCCGGCCTTGAATAGTAATCCCGTCTGAACTAAGAGGGTGCATCATCATAGGACACCCGGGATAAACACCAAAAAGCCAAAACCCTCTACAGGGCATGGAACTGTACTGGAAAGGTGGCTTGATAGACCCTGTAGAATTCATAGTACAGAGGACGCGACACCAACTCACAGCCTTAGAGCATGTTGGATACTCCGGCAGGTGGCCAAAATTGGCGAGGATCTCTTAATCCTGGAGGCCGCAGAAAACCAGCCTGAGAACACCAGTACCGTTCTCATGGTCTTCGAGACTTTCGCATCAAACAATAGGCGAAAAAGAACACTCCGCAGCCTCGCCGAAGTCTATCAAGTTGCAACAATAAATCCATGGAGCGACACTGCCATTACCTTCAACGCAAGTGATGAACCTAAATTCTGAACAGCCCGAGCACCAGCCGCATTGGTCCTCAGTCCCATAGTGGACGGCTTTCGCCTCACCAAGGTGCTCATGGATGGAGGCAGCGGACTGAACCTCATTTATGAGGAAACCCTTCAAAAAATGGAAATAGACTGGAGCCGCGTCGAGCGAAGCAGCACAACCTTTAGAGGAATAATCCCCAGTCGGGAAGCGCGCTGCACAGGAAAAATCACACTAGATGTGGTGTTCGGCACGCCGGATAATTACAGGTCCGAAGAAGTCACGTTTCAAGTGGCCCCGTTTAAGAGCGGACATCACGCTTTACTGGGACGGGAAGCATTCACAATCTTCCAAGCAATACCCCATTACGGGTACATGAAGCTTAAGATGCCCGGGCCGAACGGAATTATCACCCTAGCTAGTGATCCGGAGTCCTTCAAAGGTGCATCTCCGAAGAGGAAGGGCGGAACCTTCTAGCTGAAATTAATGCCGGACTCGGTGGTCACCACGCCGCTGCTCGGTCCCTTGTTAGTAAGGCTTTCCGTACAGGCTTTTATTGGCCGACGGCCCGGGCAGACGCTCAGGACTTAGTCCAATGATGCGCTGGTTGCCAACTTTTTGCCAACCAAAGCCATATGCCACCCACCGCACTCCAAACTATAACCATCACCTGGCCTTTTGCGGTCTGGGGGCTTGACATGGTCGGACCCCTTAAAGGTGGGACCGATAGGAAAAAATACTTACTGGTCATGGTGGACAAATTCACCAAATGGATAGAAGCCAAGCCTGTTAAAACGGCCGAATCCAGACCTGTGATAGACTTCATATCCGGGGTGGTACACTGCTATGGCGTCCCCCACAGCATCATAACCGATAACGGTACAAACTTTACCGCCGACGAGGTAAAACTCTTGTGCAAAAACATGGGCATCAAGCTCGATTATGCTTCCGTCTATCACCCACAAACCAACGGCCAGGTCGAACATGCAAATGGTCTTATAATGAGCGGCATTAAACCCAGACTGGTGCGGTCCCTCAAGGAATCTAACACGCACTGGGTAGAGGAGCTCGACTCCGTGCTATGGGGGCTGCGGACCACGCCAAATCGCACCACCGGATACACACCATTTTTTATGGTGTACGGCGCAAAGGCAGTTCTGCCCTGCGACATAATTCATGACTCACCTAGAGTGCGCATGTACGAAGAAAGAGAAGCCGAGCTCGATCGGCAGGACAACTTGGACGCCCTGGAGGAGGAGCACGACGTGGCAAAAGCCCGTTCCGCATTTTATCAACAGCAGGCCCGAAGATATCAAAGCAGAGAAGTACAGGCCAAAAATTACAATGTTGGCGAACTAGTTCTACGCCTGCCGGATAAGAAAAAGGACAAACTCAAGCCCAAGTGGGAAGGTCCATTCATAATCGACCAAGTCCTGACTGGCGGGGCGTACCGCCTGCGAGATGCGTCGGATAACCGACTCGAGCCGAACCCGTGGAACGCCACCCGTCTCCGAAGATTCTACGCCTAGCGCCGGACTCTGTGTTCGTCTCCTTCCTCTGTCCATTTTTTGCATTTTTATGTCTTACATTTCTCTCCTTCCCCTCTTTTCTTTTATAGCCCTTAAAGGCTTACCTAGTGACGCGCCACTCGCGCTCATTAAACCTGGGGGCTTCTTTAACAGAAGCTTATTTATACGGGCTTCACGCCCAACACATGCATCAAACTTCCGCATGTACCTTTTTCTTCACCATTATATGCATCGATATGACTTAAGTTTTGGCCAAGCTGGGTTGCCTGGCTCCTGTGCTTACCCCTACGTTCTCGATTGTTCGGCTAGGTGGTAAAGGGAGCACCTCTGCGATTGTTACTGCCGGGTCAGCTGGATGTGTACCTCAGACTGGGTGAAGCCGAAAGCTAGTGTTCTTAAGGGAATATTCGGTCGGTGAGATAAAAGATGATCTTTTTTCTTTTTTATATGCGCCCCCAGATGCTTTTTTCTGCGTCTTTTTACGCAGTCCGGACATGCACTTTAGGGCATGCCTCCCAGCGAAAGGAACCCCTAATAGAACTATTCTCTCTGGAAGATGTTTCTTACTAACCATGTAATATAACATAACTAGTTGGGCACTTGTTTGATAAAGCACTAATGACCCCTACGCCTGGTCTCCACGCATACCACGGTTCTTATATAACTGTTATGGTATTCGGACACACTCCGAACCGTCAGGTCCCGAGGTCGAAGCGAAAAGGTCGGCAACGACAAACGATCTACAATCCGGCTAGAAGGCATTACACATGTCAATTCAAAATTACATAGTCATTCTGACTGATTGTATTCCTCTTCTATACCATCTAACAGGCTGTCTAATTTACAGTCCTGCTGGGAATACTTCGCGGCCAACTTTACTTGGCCGTATACTAAGCTCACAGGGATCTCCTTCCCGTCAGGCCCCACTGGTCCGACCTCGGCCATGTGGTTTGGGTCAGACTTCGTAAAACGGGTCTTCACCATGGCCCAGGCTTCCCTAGCGCCTTGTCGGCAGGCCGATATCTTCCACAACCGGAAGCGCCGCCGAGCTCCCATCAGCTTCTCCGCAAGCTCTCCAAGGCCCTCGGGCATGGAGTCGGCAGGCCATAAGGCTTGGGCAACACCCCACATCGCCTACCGAATTTGCTCGTGCAGTTGCATGAGTTCGGGAAGAAGGTCACCCGTAGAACCGGGAATCTCCTCTGCAGGATGACCTGTGAGCATACCTACAGACATTACTCTGTTAGTCGACTTCTTCGCCGAACTCTTTTTTCAAAGTTAATTCAAGCACTTACTAAAAATGCCGCGTCGAAGCCGCTGATTCTCCTTCGTGGAGTCCGACAGCTGGCCACGAACATCTTTAAGTTCGACGTCCAGCTTGGTGTTGGCATCCTGAAGATCATTCTTCTCTCGCCTCACCCTTGTCAACATACTCTCACCGGCCTTTAGCTGGCGTAAGAGTTGTTGTTTGTCCGGATCGAGTCCAGCGCCATCTGCAATATGATTTATCAGATTCACACCCACACCGCACAATACTAATCTTTCGAAGTGTATCTTACCTGAGGGGGTCTCTTTGGACTCCCCTGCTGCGGCTAGTGCGGCCTCTAGTTGGGCCTTGCACTTTTCCAGCTCCTGGGACAGTACAGAATTCTTCTCTGTAAGAACCTCCATAATTAAAAGATCCTTAAATCAGTTGCTCTAACTGTTTCAAGTCTCGGGGGCTACTGGTATATACACATTTGACCAAAATTTTCTTACCCGTATGTCTTTTACATACTGCTCCGTGGCTCTGGCTAAACCATTTTGAGCGGCACGGAGGTACGCATCTCCCGAATTAAAGGCATCTAAAGCCTCTTGGGAGAAACAAGCGTCGCGTAGAACTGTCCGGCGACGCCTGTGGTTCATGGCACTCTCCACTTCAGAATTTGTGGCAGACAACCTGTCCTCATCCTCTGTCGGAGGAGCGTCTGGTACGCGCCTTGTGCTCGCCTCCGCTTCCTGGCCAGCCGTTGGAGCCTGGCTGGTGGAGGCGCGATTGGCAACCTCTCCGGATGTAGTCCGGCGAGGTCTCTTCGTTCTGAAGATAGCACGAACGTTAAATATGCCCTGATAGAATAACACTAGGCAAACAGAGGGTGCGCTATACCGTTGCGCCGGCATCTCAGTCCGGACTTCATTCCTTTTTGCCCCAGGGGCCCTGCGGCCCCTCGTTGGCTAGCCGACGCAGGTTCGGCCTCCTGCCTCGGAAAACTCTCCTGCAAAACACGGTTGTCGTCAGAAACACCGGAATACGCGAGAGTGCAATCTCTCTCAAGGGAATGAGACTCCGGTTTCTGTCACCTGGGAGGCCGGAATTAACCCTGGGTAATCAGCCATGATGGCTACCAAGGTATTGTCCTTGCTTAGCTGATGGAACACCCCGTCGATAAGATCCACCGATATGTCCGGATCCTCTTCGGAGTCCGGATTGAGGGACCGTTCTGGATCCTCGGGCTGTGGAGGGCGGCTGCTTATGTCCTTTACCTCCTGTCGCAGTTCCTGCATTGAAGTCGTTAGACTACCTATCTAACCATGGGAGTATAAAACAAACGGGCAAGTGCAATTGTTCACTTACCCAACTTGGAGGATCGTACATACTGAATCCGGCATGCGGATTGACGCGGAGGAATTCCTCCTTTTCTCCCTTATACAAAGAGGATAAGATCTTCCCTAAGGCGGCGGATGAGTCCGGCCCCTTATGACCGTAACGTGTGGCGTCATCCTCCCCGTTGAAATCCCACATGGGGTGGCTTCTATATTGAAGCGGCTGCACCCCCCGCATAATGCATGCGGCCATGACTCCAATCATGGTTAGTCCGGAATGAGCCAATAGTCTTATCCGGCCCATCAGGTAAAGGACGTCCCTGTCACTTTCTCTCTGAGAGCTCCGCGGACGCCAGCTCAAGCGTTTCTTCAATGGAGCACTGTTGAACTCAGGGAGACCGACCCGGATAGGGTCCGGTAGCGGGACGTCATCTATGTAAAACCATTCCGAAGGCCAGTCCTCGGATGCCTTCTTTGGGGTTCCGGATAGGTATCTGGTCCCGGCGATGCGCCATACTTCGGCTCCGCCCACTTGATATATAGACCCCTTTTCAGAATGGGGCACCAGGCAGAATAACCTCTTCCACAACGCGAAATGAGCCTCAACGCCTAAAAATAGCTCGCAAAGGGCGACGAAACCCGCAATGTGTAATACGGAGGCGGGCGTGAGATTGTGCAGCTGGAGGCCGTAGAACTCCAGAAGCCCGCGGAGAAATGGGTGAATTGGAAATCCCAGTCCCCTCATTAGATAAGGGACAAGGCACACCCGCTCTCCTTTAGAAGGATTGGGGGTGCTCTCCGCTTGTTTTCCGCCATTATAGGTGGCGAGACCGGCTCGGACCGGGACCATACATGCCTGAGGGAGGAAGCCCTTGGCCTGAAGTGACACTAACTTGCTGTGCGGGATGGTGCAACTCTCCCAGTCCCCGGGTTTGGGACCGGAGGGGCGAGGGGAGGAGCTGCGACGGCTGGTCATGATGGAATGGACCTTTGCTGGAAGCGCTCTGATGATAACTCGCGGAAAGGAGAAGATGTGGTTTGGACCTAAATCCCCATCCCGTTAAATAGGCGGATCGTTTATACAGCTAGGGGTGTGGATGTAAAAACACCCCGGCTTTTCGCATTTGTTTGAACACGTGGAAGACGGCCATTATTGGGTATGGAAGCCGAGGAGCACTACATTACAAAAATCGGACATTATTCCTACAGGTACACGCTTGCAATGCCGAACAACCTGCGCGCCGGACTCATCATCATTGAAGCCTGGTTCGGGAGCTACTGAGGGAGTCCTGGATTAGGGGGTGTTCGGGTAGCCGGTCTATACCTTCGGCCGGACTCCTGGACTATGAAGATACAAGATTGAAGACTTCGTCCCGTATCCGAATGGGACTTTCCTTGGCGTGGAAGGCAAGCTTGGTGGTGCGGATATTCAAGATCTCCTACCATTGTAACCGACTCTGTGTAATCCTAACCCTATCCGGTGTCTATATAAACCGGAGGGTTGTAGTCCGTAAGCAATCAACTCCACACACAACAATCATACCATAGGCTAGCTTCTAAGGTTTAGCCTCCTTGATCTCGTGGTAGATCTACTCTTGTACTACCCATATCATCAATATTAATCAAGCAGGAGTAGGGTATTACCTCCATCGAGAGGGCCCGAACCTGGGTAAAACATCGTGTCCCCTATCTCCTGTTACCATCCGGCCTAGACGCACAGTTTGGGACCCCCTACCCGAGATCCGCCGGTTTTGACACCGACACTTGGGATTATGATCCTCTGCGCGCCATCACTTTTGACAATGCACAGAGTCTCAGGGGCTACTATCTACACAGGGCGCATCTTATTTACGCGCAACTGTCCAAAAAGGGTACATTATTTCGCGTACCTCAAAACTTGTCAGTAAACTCCTGACGGCCTCGTGCAATACGCTCTCCGCGGATGAAATCCTCTCAATCACCGTACCCATCAAGGCACGGTGCTCCTCTGAGATAGATGCTCGCCCTAGCAGATCCTTCAGCTCCTCCGACCGCGCAGCAGACGGCGCGGGACTCGTCCGATGGCCCTTTTCGAAGGCCGGACGCGGAGGGCTTTGGGGGGCCATATGACTACCTTTCGGCCCCGCCGGATTCGAAGAAACCCTCCGTGATGATACCTCAGGGTCGCCCGCCTCGCAAGGCGGCACGGCAGGGGGAGGCGTTCTGCTCTCCATCATCTCCGGAAGAAGTGTTGGGGAACGTTGCAGAAAACAAAAAAATTTCTCTATGTTTCACCAAGATCTATCTATGGAGTCATCTAGCAATGAGAGGGGAGTGCATCTACATACCCTTGTAGATCGCGCGCGAAAGCGTACAAGAGAACGGGGATGAGGGAGTCGTACTCGACGTGATCCAAATCACCGGAGATCCTAGCGCCGAACGGACGGCACCTCCGCGTTCAACACACGTATGGTCAGCATGACGTCTCCTCCTTCTTGATCCAGCAAGGGGGAAGGAGAGGTTGATGAAGATCCAGCAGCACGACGGCGTGGTGGTGGATGCAGCAGTCACCGCAGCAGGGCTTCGCCGTTCTTCTGCGAGAGGGAGAGGTGTAGCAGGGGAGAGGGAGGCGCCAAGACTTCAGTTGCGGCTGCCCTCCCTCCCCCCCTTTATATAGGCCCCCTAGGGGGTGCACCGGCCCTAGGAGATGGGATCTCCTAGGGGGGGCGGCGGCCAAGGGGGTGGAGTAGCCCCCAAGGCAAGTGGAGGCGCCCCCTCCCCTAGGGTTTCCAACCCTAGGCGCATGGGGGGCCCAAGGGGGGGCACACCAGCCCACTATGGGCTGGTTCCCCTCCCCACTTCAGCCCATGGGGCCCTCCGGGATGGGTGGCCCCACCCGGTGGACCCCCGGACCCATCCGGTGGTCCCGGTACAATACCGGTGACCCCAAAACTTTCCCGATGGCCGAAACTTTCCCGATGGCCGAAACTACACTTCCTATATATAATTCTTCACCTCCGGACAATTACGGAACTCCTCGTGACGTCCAGGATCTCATCCGGGACTCCGAACAACTTTCGGATTACTGCATACTCATATCCATACAACCCTAGCGTCACCGAACCTTAAGTGTGTAGACCCTACGGGTTCGGGAGACATGTAGACATGACCGAGACGACTCTCCGGTCAATAACCAACAGCGGGATCTGGATACCCATGTTGGCTCCCACATGCTCCTCGATGATCTCATCGGATGAACCACGACGTCGAGGATTCAAGCAATCCCGTATTCAATTCCCTTTGTCAATCGGTACGTTACTTGCCCGAGATTCGATCGTCGGTATCCCAATACCTCGTTCAATCTCGTTACCGGCAAGTCACTTTACTCGTACCGTAATGCATGATCCCGTGACCAGACACTTGGTCACTTTGAGCTCATTATGATGATGCATTACCGAGTGGGCCCAGAGATACCTCTCCGTCATATGGAGTGACAAATCCCAGTCTTGATCCGTGTCAACCCAACATATACTTTCGGAGATACCCGTAGTATACCTTTATAGTCACCCAGTTACGTTGTGACGTTTGGTACACCCAAAGCACTCCTACGGTATCCGGGAGTTACAAGATCTCATGGTCTAAGGAAAAGATACTTGACATTGGAAAAACTCTAGCAAACGAACTGTACGATCTTGTGCTATGTTTAGGATTGGGTCTTGTCCATCACATCATTCTCCTAATGATGTGATCTCGTTATCAATGACATCCAATGTCCATAGTCAGGAAACCACGACTATCTGTTGATCAACGAGCTAGTCAACTAGAGGCTTACTAGGGACATGTTGGTGTCTATGTATTCACACATGTACTACGATTTCCGGATAACACAATTATAGCATGAATAAAAGACAATTATCATGAACAAGGAAATATAATAATAATCCTTTTATTATTGCCTCTAGGGCATATTTCCAACAGTCTCCCACTTGCACTAGAGTCAATAATCTAGTTACATTGTGATGAATCGAACACCAATAGAGTTCTGGTGTTGATCATGTTTTGCCCTAGGGAGAGGTTTAGTCAACGGATCTGCGACATTCAGATCCGTATGTACTTTACAAATATCTATGTCTCCATCTTGAACATTTTCACGAATGGAGTTGAAGCGACGCTTGATGTGCCTGGTCTTCTTGTGAAACCTGGGCTCCTTGGCAAGTGCAATAGCTCCAGTGTTGTCACAGAAGAGTTTGATCGGCCCCGACGCATTGGGTGTGACTCCTAGGTCGGTGATGAACTCCTTCACCCAAATTGCTTCATGCGCTGCCTCCGAGGCTGCCATGTACTCCGCTTCACATGTAGATCCCGCCACGACGCTCTGCTTGCAGCTGCACCAGCTTACTGCTCCACCATTCAACATATACACGTATCCGGTTTGTGACTTAGAGTCATCCAGATCTGTGTCGAAGCTAGTGTCGACGTAACCCTTTACGACGAGCTCTTCGTCACCTCCATAAACGAGAAACATGTCCTTAGTCCTTTTCAGGTACTTCAGGATATTCTTGACCGCTGTCCAGTGTTCCTTGCCGGGATTACTTTGGTACCTACCTACCAAACTTACGGCAAGGTTTACATCAGGTCTGGTACACAACATGGCATACATAATAGACCCTATGGCTGAGGCATAGGGGATGACACTCATCTCTTCTATATCTTCTGCCGTGGTCGGACATTGAGCTGAGCTCAATTTCACACCTTGCAACACAGGCAAGAACCCCTTCTTAGACTGATCCATATTGAACTTCTTCAATATCTTATCAAGGTATGTGCTTTGTGAAAGACCTATGAGGCATCTTGATCTATCTCTATAGATCTTGATGCCTAATATATAAGCAGCTTCTCCAAGGTCCTTCATTGAAAAACTCTTATTCAAGTAGGCCTTAATGCTGTCCAAAAGTTCTATATCATTTCCCATCAAAAGTATGTCATCTACATATAATATGAGAAATGCTACAGAGCTCCCACTCACTTTCTTGTAAACGCAGTCTTCTCCATAAGTCTGCATAAACCCAAACGCTTTGATCATCTCATCAAAGCGAATGTTCCAACTCCGAGATGCTTGCACCAGCCCATAAATCGAGCGTTGGAGCTTGCACACCTTGTCAGCATTCTTAGGATCGACAAAACCTTCCGGCTGCATCATATACAATTCTTCCTTAAGGAAACCATTAAGGAATGCCGTTTTGACGTCCATTTGCCATATCTCATAATCATAGAATGCGGCAATTGCTAACATGATTCGGACGGACTTCAGCTTCGCTACGGGTGAGAAAGTCTCATCGTAGTCAACCCCTTGAACTTGTTGATAACCCTTAGCGACAAGCCGAGCTTTATAGATGGCCACATTACCATCCGCGTCTGTCTTCTTCTTAAAGATTCATTTATTTTCTATGGCTCGCCGCTCAACGGGCAAGTCAGTCAAAGTCCATACTTCGTTTTCATACATGGATCCTATCTCGGATTTCATGGCTTCCAGCCATTTGTCGGAATCCGGGCCCGCCATCGCTTCTTCATAGTTCGAAGGTTCACCGTTGTCTAACAACATGATTTCCAAGACAGGGTTGCCGTACCACTCTGGTGCGGAACGTGTCCTTGTGGACCTACGAAGTTCAGTAGCAACTTGATCTGAAGTTTCATGATCATCATCATTAACTTCCTCTCTAGTCAGTGCAGGCACCTCAGGAACATTTTCTTGAGTTGCGCCACTTTCCGGTTCAAGAGGTAATAATTCATCAAGTTCTACTTTCCTCCCACTTACTTCTTTCAAGAGAAACTCTTTCTCTAGAAAGGATCCATTCTTGGCAACAAAGATCTTGCCTTCGGATCTGAGGTAGAAGGTATACCCAATAGTTTCTTTAGGGTATCCTATGAAGACGCATTTTTCTGACTTGGGTTCGAGCTTTTCAGGTTGAAGTTTCTTGACATAAGCATCGCATCCCCAAACTTTTAGAAACGACAGCTTAGGTTTCTTCCCAAACCATAATTCATACGGTGTCGTCTCAACGGATTTCGACAGAGCCCTATTTAAAGTGAATGCGACAGTCTCTAAAGCATAGCCCCAAAATGATAGCGGTAAATCGGTAAGAGACATCATAGATCGCACCATATCTAATAGAGTGCGATTACGACGTTCGGACACACCATTACGCTGAGGTGTTCCAGGCGGCGTGAGTTGTGAAACTATTCCATATTTTCTTAAGTGTGTGCCAAACTCGTGACTCAAGTATTCTCCCCCACGATCTGATCGCAAGAACTTGATTTTCCTATCACGTTGATTCTCAACCTCACTCTGAAATTCCTTGAACTTTTCAAAGGTCTCAGACTTGTGTTTCATTAAATAGACATACCCATATCTACTCAAGTCATCAGTGAGGGTGAGAACATAACGATAGCCACAGCGAGCCACAACACTCATTGGACCGCACACATCAGTATGTATGATTTCCAATAAGTTGGTTGCTCGCTCCATTGTTCTTGAGAACGGAGTCTTGGTCATTTTACCCATGAGGCATGGTTCACATGTGTCAAATGATTCGTAATCGAGAGACTCTAAAAGTCCATCTGCATGGAGCTTCTTCATGTGTTTGACACCTATGTGACCAAGGCGGCAGTGCCACAAGTATGTGGGACTATCATTATCAATCTTACATCTTTTGGTATTCACACTATGAATATGTGTAGCATTACGTTCCAGATTCATTAAGAATAAACCATTCACCATCGGAGCATGACCATAAAACATATCTCTCATATAAATAGAACAACCATTATTCTCGGATTTAAATGAGTAGCCATCTCGAATTAAACGAGATCCTGATACAGTGTTCATGCTCAAAGCTGGCACTAAATAACAATTATTGAGGTTTAAAACTAATCCCGTAGGTAAATGTAGAGGTAGCGTGCCGACGGCGATCACATCAACCTTGGAACCATTCCCGACGCGCATCGTCACCTCGTCCTTCGCCAGTCTCCGCTTATTCCGCAGCTCCTGCTTTGAGTTACAAATGTGAGCAACTGCACCGGTATTAAATACCCAGGAGCTACTACGAGTACTGGTAAGGTACACATCAATTACATGTATATCACATATACCTTTCGTGATGCCGGCCTTCTTGTCCGCTAAGTATTTGGGGCAGTTCCGCTTCCAGTGACCACTTTCCTTGCAATAAAAGCACTCAGTCTCGGGCTTGGGTCTATTCTTTGGCTTCTTCCCGGCAGCTTGCTTACTGGGCGCGGCAACTCCCTTGCCGTCCTTCTTGAAGTTCTTCTTACCCTTGCCTTTCTTGAACTTAGTGGTTTTATTCACCATCAACACTTGATGTTCCTTTTTGACTTCTACCTCTACTGATTTCAGCATTGCAAATACTTCAGGAATGGTCTTTTCCATCCCCTGCATATTGAAGTTCATCACAAAGCTCTTGTAGCTCGGTGGAAGCGACTGAAGGATTCTGTCAATGACCGCGTCATCCGGGAGATTAACTCCCAGCTGAGTCAAGCGGTTATGTAACCCAGACATAGTGAGTATGTGCTCACTGACAGAACTATTTTCCTCCATCTTACAGCTGAAGAACTTGTCGGAGACTTCATATCTCTCGACCCGGGCATGAGCTTGAAAAACCATTTTCAGCTCTTCGAACATCTCATATGCTCCGTGTCTCTCAAAACGCTTTTGGAGCCCCGGCTCTAAGCTGTAAAGCATGCCGCACTGAACGAGGGAGTAATCATCGGCACGTGTCTGCCAAGCGTTCATAACGTCTTGTTCTGCAGGGAGAGCAGGTGCTTCACCTAGCGGTGCTTGTAGGACATAATCTTTCTTGGCAGCTATGAGGATGATCCTCAGGTTCCGGACCCAGTCCGTATAGTTGCTGCCATCGTCTTTCATCTTGGTTTTCTCTAGGAACGCGTTGAAGTTGAGGACAACGTTGGCCATTTGATCTACAATACATGTTGTAAAGATTTTAGACTAAGTTCATGATAATTAAGTTCATATAATCAAATTATTCAATGAACTCCCACTCAGATAGACACCCCTCCAGTCATCTAAGTATAACATGATCCGAGTTAACTAGGCCATGTCCGATCATCACGTGAGACGGACTGGTCAACATCGGTGAACATCTTCATGTTGATCGTATCTTCTATACGACTCATGCTCGACCTTTCGGTCTTCTGTGTTCCGAGGCCATGTCTATACATGCTAGGCTCGTCAAGTCAACCTAAGTGTTTGCATGTGTAAATCTGTCTTACACCCGTTGTATGTGAACGTTGGAATCTATCACACCCGATCATCACGTGGTGCTTCGAAACAACGAACTGTCGCAACGGTGCACAGTTAGGGGGAACACTTTCTTGAAATTATTATGAGGGATCATCTTATTTACTACCGTCGTTCTAAGTAAACAAGATGCAAAACATGATAAACATCACATGCAATCAAATAATAGTGACATGATATGGCCAGTATCATATAGCTTCCTTTGATCTCCATCTTGGGGCTCCATGATCATCTTGTCACCGGCATGACACCATGATCTCCATCATCATGATCTCCATCATCGTGTCTCCATGAAGTTGCTCGCCAACTATTACTTCTACTACTATGGCTAACACGTTTAGCAATAAAGTAAAGTAATTTACATGGCGTTTCTCAATGACACGCAGGTCATACAAAAAATAAAGACAACTCCTATGGCTCCTGCCGGTTGTCATACTCATCGACATGCAAGTCGTGATTCCTATTACAAGAACATGATCTCATACATCACATATATATCATTCATGATTCATCACAACTTTGGCCATATCACATCACAAAACACTTGCTGCAAAAACAAGTTAGACGTCCTCTAATTGTTGTTGCAAGTTTTTTACGTGGCTGCAATAGGGTTCTAGCAAGAACGTTTTCTTACCTACGCCAAAACCACAACGTGAATTGCCAATTTCTATTTACCCTTCATAAGGACCCTGTTCATCGAACCCGATCCGACTAAAGTGGGAGAGACAGACACCCGCCAACCACCTTATGCAACTAGTGCATGTCAGTCGGTGGAACCGGTCTCACGTAAGCGTACGTGTAAGGTTGGTCCGGGCCGCTTCATCCCACGATGCCGCCGAATCAAGATAAGACTAGCAACGGCAAGCAAATTGGCAATATCGACGCCCACAACTACTTTGTGTTCTACTCGTGCATAGTAACTACGCATAGACCTAGCTCATGATGCCACTGTTGGGGAACATTGCAGAAAACAAAAAAAAATCTCTACGTTTCACCAAGATCTATCTATGGAGTCATCTAGCAACGAGAGGGGAGTGCATCTACATACACTTGTAGATCGCGCGCGGAAGCGTTCAAGAGAACGGGGATGAGGGAGTCGTACTCGACGTGATCCAAATCACCGGAGATCCTAGCGCCGAACGGACGGCACCTCCGCGTTCAACACACGTACCGTCGGCGTGACGTCTCCTCCTTCTTGATCCAGCAAGGGGGAAGGAGAGGTTGATGAAGATCCAGCAGCACGACGGCGTGGTGGTGGATGCAGCAGTCACCGCAGCAGGGCTTCGCCGTTCTTCTACGAGAGGGAGAGGTGTAGCAGGGGAGAGGGAGGCGCCAAGACTTCAGGTGCGGCTGCCCTCCCTCCCCCCTTTATATAGGCCCCCTAGGGGGTGCGCCGGCCCTAGGAGATGGGATCTCCTAGGGGGGCGGCGGCCAAGGGGGTGGAGTAGCCCCCAAGGCAAGTGGAGGCGCCCCCTCCCCTAGGGTTCCCAACCCTAGGCGCATGGGGGGCCCAAGGGGGGGGGCGCACCAGCCCACTATGGGCTGGTTCCCCTCCCCACTTCAGCCCATGGGTCCCTCCGGGATGGGTGGCCCCACCCGGTGGACCCCCGGGACCCATCACCGGATGGTCCCGGTACAATACCGGTGACCCCGAAACTTTCCCGATGGCCGAAACTACATTTCCTATATATAATTCTTCACCTCCGGACAATTGCGGAACTCCTCGTGACGTCCAGGATCTCATCCGGGACTTTGAACAACTTTCGGATTACTGCATACTCATATCCATACAACCCTAGCGTCACCGAACCTTAAGTGTGTAGACCCTACGGGTTCGGGAGACATGTAGACATGACCGAGATGACTCTCCGGTCAATAACCAACAGCGGGATCTGGATACCCATGTTGGCTCCCACACGCTCCTCGATGATCTCATCGGATGAACCACGACGTCGAGGATTCAAGCAATCCCGTATTCAATTCCCTTTGTCAATCGGTACGTTACTTGCCCGAGATTCGATCGTCGGTATCCCAATACCTCGTTCAATCTCGTTACCGGCAAGTCACTTTACTCGTACCGTAATGCATGATCCCGTGACCAGACACTTGGTCACTTTGAGCTCATTATGATGATGCATTACCGAGTGGGCCCAGAGATACCTCTCCGTCATATGGAGTGACAAATCCCAGTCTTGATCCGTGTCAACCCAACATATACTTTCGGAGATACCCGTAGTATACCTTTATAGTCACCCAGTTACGTTGTGACGTTTGGTACACCCAAAGCACTCCTACGGTATCCGGGAGTTACAAGATCTCATGGTCTAAGGAAAAGATACTTGACATTGGAAAGACTCTAGCAAACGAACTTTACGATCTTGTGCTATGTTTAGGATTGGGTCTTGTCCATCACATCATTCTCCTAATGATGTGATCTCGTTATCAATGACATCCAATGTCCATAGTCAGGAAACCACGACTATCTGTTGATCAACGAGCTAGTCAACTAGAGGCTTACTAGGGACATGTTGGTGTCTATGTATTCACACATGTATTACAATTTCCGGATAACACAATTATAGCATGAATAAAAGACAATTATCATGAACAAGGAAATATAATAATAATCCTTTTATTATTGCCTCTAGGGCATATTTCCAACAAGAAGATCCCCCGAAGACGAGCTCTGCTGAGAAGGGCTAAGGTCCGAGCTACGAGGTAAATTTGCGATTACTCTTCTCAGATATAAAGCAGGGATTTCTCTCATTTCTTAAAAAGAAAACTCCTCTCTACTTACGGCTCGGTGGAGGGCTGATCCCCTTGAGGGCATAATTCGTCTGAAGTATCCCCCAGCACAGGACCCTCTGGCGAAGATTTCTTCCCCCGCTTTAAGGCCATGGTCTCCGGGTCTTCAGAGGCGGTCCTCTTCTTCCCCTGAGGAGAAAAATTTTCGATTCCTCCCTTCCGGACAACCTCCTTTGAGGAGGTTGTAGCTTCATTGTCCCCTCCCTCGCTTCCCTTTGAAGGCACAACCTCCAACATCCTGACTAGCACGGGACCCGCGCGTGGTCTCCGGGAGGGGGGCCGGACACCTGATTAGCTTTTCTTTCGCTATCCACTCCTGTTTAAAGGACAGCTCTTTTAGGGGCAATTTTATGATAGATATACGGATAGCGAGTCCGGGCACAAGGTTACTTACTTGAGTATCCGGACGATTGCAGCTCAGACCTGCGTCCTCCGTAGAATCCGGACACACTACTTGTGGTTCGAAGAACAATTTGTACATCTCCACGGGCGTCATGCCAAGAAAATGTTGGAGAACTCGTGGTCCCTCCGGGTTGAACTCCCACAGGCGGAGGGGGCGACGTTTGCAGGGTAGAACTCGGCGAATTAACATAACCTGCGTCACCACGACCAGACTGATGTCTCTTTCTAGGAGATCTCGGATGCGGCCCTGCAACAGGGGCACGTCCTTTGCCGGCCCCCAGTCCAGCCCCGTATTGACCCATGACGCCAGTCATGGCGGGGGACCCGAGCGGAAAGCAGGCAGCGCCACCCACTTGGTGCTCCTGGGAGGTGTGATATAAAACCACTCTCGTTGCCATAAGCTGGACTCCCCTGGAAAAGAGCCATCGGGCCATGGAGCACCAGCATTCTTGCTTATAAAAGCACCTCCGCACTCCGCGTGCCGTCCCTCAATCATCTTCGGCTCTACTTTGAAGGTCTTGAGCCATAATCCGAAGTGAGGAGTAATACGGAGGAAGGCTTCACACACGACGATGAACGAGGAAATATGGAGGACGGACTCCGGAGCTAAGTCGTGAAATTCCAGCCCATAATAAAACATGAGCCCCCTCACGAAGGGATCAGTCGGGAATCCTAGCCCCCGAAGGAAGTGAGACATAAACACCACACTCTCACCAGGCTTGGGAGTGGGAATGACCTGCCCTTGAGCAGGCAGCCTATGCGAGATTTCGCTGGTCAAGAACCTGGCCTCTCTCAACTTCAGCACGTCCTCCTCCATGACGGAGGAGGGCATCCATCGGCCTCGAAGGTCGGAACCGGACATTGTCGAAGGTCCGAAGCGCCTGAAATCTGGAGCCTTGGGTGTTGGAACTTGAGGCGAAGGGCGAACTCGTTTGAGATTGAAAGAAAGGAGTAAGGCCTTGGTCTCTTTATAAGAGGTTGAATACCAAGGGCCTTCCCCATGACCGTTTGGGACTCGCCTTTGGTCAAGAAAATATACCAACGGGTACGGTTGGGTTACCCACGCCCGTATTGATGAGAATCCCAGAATAAGGGGACAAGATCTTTGCTTTAACAAGACGTGCCAAGGAAACCGCCTCGCTAAACGCGCTGAGGTGGGACGGTAAAACGATTCGAATAAAGACTTGGTCATGGTGTGATGTCACGCTACGGAATACGTCAGCAGATTAGATTTGTGTAAATGTTATTCTCTTTATGGCAATATGTGGAAACTTATTTTGCAGAGCCGGACACTACCTTTGTGTTCAAAAATCTTCTATGAAGTACTTGGAGGAGGAACCCGCCTTACAATGCCGAAGACAATCTGCGCGCCGGACTCGTCGTCATTGAAGCCTAGTTCAGGGGCTACTTAGGGAGTCCTGGATTAGGGGGTGTCCGGATGGCCGGACTATACCTTCGGCCGGACTCCTGGACTATGAAGATACAAGATCGAAGACTTCGTCCCGTGTCCGGAAGGGACTTTCCTTGGCGTGGAAGGCAAGCTTGGCGATACGGATATGTAGATCTCCTACCATTGTAACCGACTCTATGTAACCCTAGCCCTCTCCGGTGTCTATATAAACCGGAGGGTTTTAGTCCGTAGGACGAACAACAATCATACCATAGGCTAGCTTCTAGGGTTTAGCCTCTCTGATCTCGTGGTAGATCTACTCTTGTACTACCCATATCATCAATATCAATCAAGCAGGACGTAGAGTTTTACCTCCATCAAGAGGGCCCGAACCTGGGTAAAACATCGTGTCCCCTGCCTCCTGTTACCATCCGGCCTAGACGCACAGTTCGGGACCCCCTACCCGAGATTCGCCGGTTTTGACACCGACAACGGCAATGACTCCTTGAAGATGGAGTAGGATCCTCCGTGCTTAGCCCTCGTTTTGGCACTGTGCCCAGCGTCGTTGTAGTGCATATAGATTATAGAGGTGTGTCTTTGGTGGATCTCATGGGGTTCGATCGGTATTGTTCTTCGGTGGAACTTCGCGGATCCAGTCTTCCTTTATCTGTCTACAAGTTGTATCATTCCTATCTACGCTTCTCTTCATCGGTAGTGGTTGTCGTTCTGGTACGTGGTTTTGTCGGGTCTTAGTAAGACGACTCCTCGGTTGTCTATTTCGACATACGGTGAGGGAGGGGTCATGACGACACACCTTTGCCTCACGCCAGTTTTACAAATCTACATGTATTTTTTTGCTATTTCCTGGTGTTGTTTTTGTACTGCCCTGATTGATGATGAGTAAACCAAAAGTTTTGGGGAAAACACTCGACCATCTATGTTAAAAATAATTATAATTGTTTAAAAGAATTATTACTCCATCCGATCTATATTTAGTAATATTGTAACGTCTCGGACACTCCCGCCGGTGGTCGTTACTCCTGGCGGGATTTAGACTGGTCCCACAGATCAATACGTCTTTTCTGTGTACTTTGTCCTCACTCGTGCGCACCCGGAAGCAACTTTCCGGTCGGTCATCCATCCTGAAATTACTCCAAGCTGAGCACACTTAACTTTAAAGTTTTGTCCGAATGAGCTTCCGTAAAAGAAGGAATTCCTTATTGATATTAGTAGTCTACCATCCCTAATTAGCCAGGCTGTCACATACACCCCCACTCAGAGGAAACGACGTCCTCGTCAGGCCGCAGGAACGTTCCCTCTTGACACATACGTCTGTGCATCCAGTCTGGTACATGTGTCATGCTGTGTGCCACGACGGATCACAAACGTCATGAACAACATGACCGCGCACCTGTCCACAAACATCCATATAACCGCGAGGGATTGGCTCTGATACCACTCTTGCAAACATACCAATATGCGCTTATACCCCAAGTCGTGCCTCGACACGTATGGAGTATAATCGCATATTGGGTGTTACAAGTATGGACTGGAGGGAGTATCATTTTTTTATCTGTATTCTTAATAGATCTAGTGGAACATTGTTCCGCGTCTTGCACACACTTATATTAGAAGACAGAGGGGAAAAGATAGCGACTCTTACATACGCACCGATATTGATGCACTTGCCCTTTAGGGATTAACACGGCGGCTTAGTGTTTACCACGGCAAGTTATGTCTGGCTTCGATGAGAGAGTGGTGGTGACGGCGCGTCTTTCACTTGCTCCGGTGTTTATAGTCATCGAAGTAATGCTACACCCACGAAAACTTACATGAACACTTTACATAAAGGCTGATGTGTAGGTAATTAATTGGATCCGGGTTGGTAATTGGGGCCCATCCCAGTTGATTAGTTAGGGATGAAAAGTTGCGTAGCCTTTTAGTAGGAGGTATGCAGGTCTAGCACTTTCGTAGTCATCGTTAGGTGGTATAGGAACCTGCATATATTTTTTGTCAGTTCTCATTTCCGTTCTTCTGTCATGAGAGATGAATAGACGATGACCAAGTGAAAAGTTCTTAAAAAACATCCAACCATAAACATTAAAGTCATAATTGTTTGAATTTTTCTACTACTCCCTCCGCTCATTTTTATAAGACATTTTAGACATTTGAGACAACACCTAAAACAGTTCAATTTCAGCTGTCTTAAAGCGACTTACAAAAGTGAACAGAG
Organism: Triticum urartu; assembly: GCF_003073215.2. Lineage (NCBI taxonomy): Eukaryota > Viridiplantae > Streptophyta > Magnoliopsida > Poales > Poaceae > Triticum > Triticum urartu. The sequence continues at coordinate 553,276,755 of NC_053027.1, read as the reverse complement.
GAAGTATCATTTTTTGTGCAGTACTCTGCACGAACAAAAAAGAAAAAAAAAACAGTTGCTCATAGCGCCACTAGAGAGGTCAAGATAGCCACCGGTGTCACGCACATTGCGACACCAGCATCCGGAGACCAGTCTGGTTTCGCTGATCATTGTATTTTTCGTGTAGTAGCCTGTTGCCGGTGCCGCTCCTCCACCTACTACGAGAGAGTAGTACGAGCACTACTAGTCTACGGCTAGCAGCGCAAGCGGCCACGTCTCACACACATGATCATCGTCACCGCCCATCACCTCCTCGGACCATCATCGCTGGTAGGACTTGGATGGATCCATCTTTTATATTGATAAAAAATCATGGCGTCTCCGTCGGTGCACAGCCACAGCGACGGACTTGAGAAAGCGAGCAGAAAAGGCGCGGCATCCGCCGGTGCGCTCCTCCTGCCCTCCCTGGGTCTGGGTGGGAGCTGAAGTCAAGATCCCTTCCCTTCCCGGAAAAGGCACCGGAGACAGCGGCAAGTGGCAGCGGAACCTCGTTCCGATCCGACGGGCAGACGCGTCGACAGATCCCGCTCCAACCTTCCGTTGCTGGGTGCATTTCTGGGTTCAGACTTGAGACTTCTCGCATCGTATTCGTGCAGGTGGGTTCCCGTAAGTGGCCAGCTAAGATTTGGATCCGGTGCCTGTCGGTCTGCCGTCGCCTTGCGCTGCTGCTGCTAGCCTGCTACGCTATTCCTGCACTGCACCCCCCTCCCCCGTCCGTGTTCCTTTCGCTGCCGGGCGGTGGTGGCCGGCTCTGGCTGTCGACCAGAATAAGGCTACCTCCACCGCGCGACCCTATCCTGTCCGTTCCTATCTGTTTGGAGTAAAACGAACGAATAGCGCAGCCCAGCGCACGGCCTTAAACGGACAAATGTCCGGATTCCGTCCGTTTTCGACCTATCCCCGGCCAAACTTGCGCTCGGTCTAGGGTGAAACGGACGCGCGCGGACGGCTTGGACGCACGCCCTTGTCCCCCCCTGGTTCGCCTGTCGGGGACACTAGCAGTCCCTCCGCTCCCAACACTTCCACCCTCTCTCTCTCGCCCCGCCCCGTCGCCGGCGCCGCCGCTATTCTCCGGCTGCCTCCTCACCGCGCAGCCTCCGGTCGTCCCTACCAAACCACTTCTCGACATGGCCGCCACCACGCCCGTGCTGTGGCCGTAGTTTTGGCCGTCGACGTCTTTGCCGGGCGCAGAGGGGACATAACCGCCGGCGACGCACACGACGTCCTCGGCAGCTCCCGACGAGAGCTCCACAGCGGCCAGTAGCCGGCCGGCAACCACCCCTGCTGCGTCAAGGTGATCATCGCGGCCTCTTCGCCACCACGCCCGCAAGGTGTTCGGCATTTTGCCCACAAAGGTATGGACAGTGGAGACGAGTTTTTCTTCCATCACTTTCTTTGTTCATCGGACGATTCGTCGTCGGATGATGAAGATATTGTGGTGGCTGCACTGGTCGTTCACGACCACATTCAACGGCAGCTTCCTCGGTACAGGGGGTCACTCCCTGGCCGTGCTCCCAACCTGAACCGCAACAGGGAGAGAGGGCACGCCCTGCTCTATGCCGATTACTTTGCCAACACCCCGCTCTTCAAGCCGGATAAATTCCGTCGCCGTTTTCGAATGGCAAGGCATGTGTTCAATCGTATCCGAGAGGGAGTGGTTGCTCATGATCCATACTTCGAGTGCAAGACGGATGCCCTTGGCAAGCTTGGATTCTCCTCTTACCAGAAATGCACCGCGGCCATCCGCATGCTTGCATATGGAATTCCAGGCGATCTGGTGGATGAGTATGTGCGTATGAGTGAGACAACATGTCTGATGTCAATGTACAAGTTTTGCCAGGCTGTGATCGAGATGTTTGGCCCAGAGTACTTGAGGCAGCCAACTGCCGCTGATACAGAGAGATTGTTGGTGACCAACGCAGCTGGAGGCTTTCCAGGCATGCTTGGCAGCATAGATTGTATGTACTGGGAGTGGAAGAACTGTCCATTTGCTTGGCAGAGCCAGTACAAAGGGCATGTCAAGGCGTGCACTGTCATATTAGAAACGGTGGCATCACAGGATCTTTGGATATGGCATTCTTTCTTCGGCATGGCAGGTTCTCACAATGATATCAACGTGCTGCAGCGTTCTCCAGTCTTCGCGAGGCTTGCAGAAGGCCACTCCCCACCTGTCAACTTTGAGATCAACGACCACCATTACAACAAGGGATACTATCTAACAGATGGTATATATCCTCAGTGGTCAACTTTTATGAAGACAATCTCGAAACCCCAAGGTGAGAAGAGAAAGAGATTTGCCCAAATGCAAGAGAGTGTTAGAAAAGATGTGGAACGTGCTTTTGGTGTGCTTCAATCCCGGTAGGGTATCGTTCGAAACCCTGCACTGTCATGGGATGAAAGGAAGCTTTGGGAGGTGATGACTGTTTGTGTGATCATGCACAACATGATCGTCGAGGACGAGCGTGATGAGAGTATCTTCGACCAAGGATTTGACTATCAAGGTGAAAATATTGAGCCCCTGCACCAAGACCCGGCCACATTTGAACAATTTGCTCAATTCCATCATGAGATGCGTGATTGACACTCTCATTTGAATTTTCAAAATGACTTGGTCGAGCACGTGTGGGATCACATTGACAACCAATAGATGTAGAGAGAATTCCTTATTTGGCCCTTTCTTAAATTTTGATTCCCTATTTGGCCCAAAATAAAATTTTCCACCCTATTTGTCACCTAAAGTAATTTATGTTTCTTATATGGCACTTCCGTCCATTTTAGACACTAACGGTGTTAAGTCTGAGGTGAAAAGACCATATTGTCCCTGGTGCATTGTGTAACTATCATGAATGTAATAATAAAAAGAAAAAATCCACTCATGTTTTATGGATGTTCAACGGATGTTGTGCATGTATATGCATAGCTAGTTTTTTTTTTGCGGATAAACTTGCATAGTTAGTTAGGCATCTTCAGCCGCGTCCCAGGAAGGCCTCCCCAGGCGATTTTTTCACGCCGGCGCAAAAAAAAGGGCCCAGTCGCGCCCCAGGAGCCCGATTTTCGCCGGCCTGGGCCGAAAACAGCGCCGGCGGACCCAGGCCGAACCCGGCACGCTGGGGGGCGCCCGGGGGCGTCGGGGCGAACTGTTTTGTCGCGAAACAGCTGCGGGCCCGTCGCGTCAGCGACACGGCGCCTCGTCTTCCCCCAACGGCCTCGGTTCCCGCGGGGAATCAATGCCAAGGCTGCCGCCGGTCAGCCTTGCCATTGATTCCTCATGGGCGGCGCGTCACGGGACGGCGCGCCGATGCCTCCCCTCTCTCACACGCGTACACACGGGTGCGGCACAGCTATATAGCCGGTGGCCTGCACTCGCCTGTGCCCACACCAGCCCCGCCCCCGCCGTCGCCCAGCTCCTCCCTCTCCCTACCTCTCTCGAGCGCCGCCGCCCAGCCCCTCCCTCTATCTCTCTACCTCTTCCGAGCCCGTCGCCATGGCGGAACGCTTCCCCGGAGACGAGGCGGCGGCCAACGGCTTCGGCCGCCGTTCGCTCCGCGAACAGGAGTCCTGGCTCCTGTTTCAGGCGAACATCCCAGCGCCGCCGGACATGCGCGCCGGGCCGACGGGGTGGAGGCTCAGCGCCGGAGGAGTGCCCATTCCCCCGTTGCCCGACGTCGTGGCAAAGCCGAAGTACTTCGCCGAAGAAGTCGAGGTCGTGCGCGCCTCCCTCACCGACGCCCAACTCTCCCTCCACCAGTACGCCGCCGACAACCACGCGGCTTGGGCGGCGTATTTCGAGCGCCGCCAGCAGCAGCGCTTGGCGTCCATCAACGGCGCGCCGGTGGTTGGTGGCCGGCAGAACAGCGAGGGGCGCCACCTGTGGTGGGGCGTTCCCGGCCGCACACTCGAGGGCGTGCTGACGTACCTCGAGGGCGGCAACGACCCACCGTTGGCGTACCCGGCGAGGGCGGCCGCCCCGGCGCAGCACCGACGCGCCGGGCCATGGGCGCCAAGGAGGTTCAGGTCCTCCTCCTCTTATTCCTCCTCCCGATCTTCATCGCACTCCTCCGGCACTCCGGCCCTGCTCGGCGTCAAGGCCGAGCCCGCGGCGGAGACGCTGCTCGGTCGGCGCACTCGCAGCGCCGGCATCGTCATCAACGAGGGCGGCCGGCGTGCCTACTCGTCGGCTCCTCCTCCGCGTTTCGTCAAGCCAAAGACGGAGCCGGGGCTCGCGCCAGTGAAGAAGGAGCCGGCCGCGCCGGTGACAACGAAGCTCGACGACGACGACACGACCCTGGAATGGGCGCGCAAGGACTCCATAGCGATGGAGAAGGAGCGCCTGGAGAAGGCGAAGGAGCGCCAGTGTGTCGCCCTGCTTCGCTTCGCGGAGCGTCGACGCGGCCGCGACGAAGGCGGAGTCGTCGTCATCTGCGACAGCGACGACGACGACGACGACGACGATGCGCCACCACCAGTCCGCCATGGCGCCGCCGGGCAGGGGTCCAGCTGGGGCGCCCGCGTCAAGGAGGAGAAGGCCGACGACGACGATGGCGGCGACGGCGGCGACTTCAGCCAGTTTTTCCTTTAGATTAGTTTATTATGTATATGTGCTATGTAATGAAAATCCGCGAACTTCGCCGAAATGTGCCGAAATTTATCGTGTTTGGCCGAATTTTATCGTGTTTAAGCCGAATTTCGCCGAACTTCTTTTATTTTAAAACATGCCTGGGGACGGCCCTGGGCCGGCGGCTGGGGACCAACTCGCCCCCAGGCCTAATTTTTGCGCCGGCTCACCCCAAACAGCGATTTTAGACGTTCCCTGGAAGGCCAGCGGCTGGAGATGCCCTTAGTCGGCAATATCGATCAATCAGCGGCTGGTAGTTTATAGTATACGTACATACATAGCATAACTAGCCTAACCTCAAGATCGATCCAGCAGGCTGCTAGCTTCGGTAGCTAGCTTGCTACGTGTGTGCGTGTTGTCTCCTAAAAGAATCGATCAAGCACGGCTTGTGTATTTACACATTTCGCCGGAATCTCAACAGACCACTAAGGCCACGGGACATGCACGCACACACCCGCACGCACCATGGTGACCACGGGCGTACACACGTCATCGCGGCCTCAACGCTGCGGGCCATCCACTATGCAGCCGCACTCGCACGTAATTAACTAATCAAAATATTGAAGCATACATATACAATATGCACAGTATTAGTTGAACATCCCTAAAACATGGATGAGCTGATTGCTTTTTTACTACATCCAGAATGGTTACACAATACATTAGGGGCAAAACGGTCTTTTCACCTCACACTTAACACCGCTAGTGTCTAAAATGAACGGAAGTGTCATATAAGGAACAAAAATTACTTTAGGTGTCAAATAGAGAAGAAAATTTATTTTGGGCCAAATAAGAAACCAAACTTTAAAAAAGGGCCAAATAAGGAATTCTCTCATAGATGTATTGGTCCATTTTATGTTTAGTCAAGACAATTTCGATTTGGTTATAAAAATATTTTATTAAAGACATTTCAATTGGGTTGTAAAACTATTTTAATTTTCAGACAAATATTTGGGTTGTAAACTAGTTTTGATAAAAATTTGAGCATTTTTGGCCCTGACGGACAGGATAGGGCAAAAGGATGCGTCCGCGCGATGGGCGCACGACCACCGCATCCCAGGACACGCCCGGACACAACCCCAAATCGCTAGCCAAACGCTCTGAATCCGGATAAAATGGACGTCCGTTTGGGGTCGCGCGATGAAGTTGGCCTAAACCTGTGGTAGTTTGTTTGTTACCGAGAAGGTAGTACTCCTATACTCGTGAAACTTCTGGCACGTCCCTAAAAAAATGAGAGAAACTTCTGGTACTGTTTTTTTTTCTTCTGCTTTGCGATTCGTTAGTAGTACATGATGACACCATGGCACCGTCTTACATGGCGGGTCGATTTACACAATTTAGTAAATCGGAAATGCCGAGTACCTGACGTCAGGCACGTGCACATGATAAATTGAACGTTTTACGATGACAATTGTAGTGAAACAAAGATGGTAAAATCAGCTGGCGCACATGGAGATTTTCTTTGGAAAATAAACTGAATCACGAAGTTACCATACTTGCCAACTAAACTTGTCGTAGAAAACGCTCGATTTGACATGCTCAAATTCTGACTGTTGCGGCGTTATCAGATTCTAATAAATACGGTATGTATATAAGATCCGAATTATGGAATGCAGTAATATTTTTCTGAGAAAGTATACACACCCATTTTCTGCGTGCCTGTCCTTTCTCTTTCGCAGGTCCCGACTACGGACACGAGACAGAGAGAAAAATGCTATTTCTACGGACACCAGATTAGATTTTTTTTGTTAGAAGAGAAGCGCGCAACTGATCACGCGTCGGCGTCGCCAACCCGCTGGCTGGTTCACCCATTGTTTGAACTAAACCCCCCAAAAAAATGCTTAATTAGCCGAGCACCAGCAGAGCAGCCAGCAGCAAAGGGGAAAGGAAAGGGAAGCAGCACAAAAGAAACGAGATTATTGTTCTCCCTCCCCTCCCTCGCACCCGCCTACCCTCCGTAGCCAGCCAGCGACAACTCAGGGAGACGAGACGAGACGAGAGGAAAGCGCCCCCGCCCGCCCCCCATTCCTCGCTCCCTCCCTTCCGCCTCGCGCCCGCGCGTGGAATCCCCTTTGACTCGCAGCTTCCCCCGCCGACGCCCGCCAGCCGCGCCTGCCGGCGGGTCGACCAGCGGCAGTCCGATCCGCCGCCGCTCGTCCCGCCTCCTCACCCAGGTTCGTCCCGCGCACGTCCCGAGCTCCTATCGCTGCTGCTGCTGCCTGCGATGGCCCGCCGGATCCGCGCTTGCTGCCGCTCGGGGCCGGGGAATGACCGGATCTCCTGCCGGGGGACCGGGGCTCTGTCGGCGGCGCCCGCTAGATCTGGGGCGGGCGCGCCGTACGGACGCACGCACGCACGCCGCGGCGGGTTTTCGAATTCACGCGGATCTCCTGCCCGTTCCTGCTGTTGGAGCCGCGCCCGCTTTTCGTGCCGGATTCTGCCTACTCTGTTTGGCTGTTAGGATCGTTTGTTCTTTTGAGCTTGCTTCTCGGCGATGCTAAGCCTGTACAATCGGAGTTGAAATGGTAGCGGTAGGTGGCAGCTTGGATCTCACCAGCAATGGATTGTGCAGGTCTCCTACCGAGGAGGAGGAGGAGGAGGAGCAGGAGGAGGGGAGGCTGACACCCGGGTGCGCGCAGGGGGCTAGCTAGATTCGGAAGGGCGCCATGAAGAAAGTGTTCGACCAGACGGTCCGGGACCTGTACGTGACCTCCATGCCATCTGTCTGTTCATTCGAGCGAGAGTTGTTCGTTTGCCAATAATAGTATTTATTCGTTCCTGTCTTTCTCCTTGCAGGAAACGCGGGGTGAATAAAAAGGTCCTCAAGGTGCCTGGCACGGAACAGAAGGTGAGGAGATCCCAGGCCCTCTTTCATGCACAAAAGCACAAGCATGCCTTAAGCATGCTGTTGCCAAATTCGCCTGATTGCTCACTGCATACATCCAGTTGCTACGAAGCATAATCTTAAGATGAGACTGCTCTTGTATTAATCCGTTCCACGCAAACTGACCTGAAACAGATTCTCGACGCCACAAGCAACGAGCCGTGGGGCCCCCATGGATCCCTCCTGGCGGAGATCGCCCAAGCAACACATAACTAGTACGCCTTCTGCTATCCGGTTGCCGCTTTGCCGGACAGGGCCCTGTTTTCTTGCTTCTAATGTGCTTATCGTGTTTGCAGTCATGAGTATCAGATGATAATGAATATCGTGTGGAAGAGGGTCAGCGATACTGGTAAAAATTGGCGGCATGTGTACAAGGTATGCTCTTCTCTACAAACGCGAGTGGATGGGGAAACTAATCTTGATAATGCGTTGGACAGTTTAATCTGATGCTGTGTTTTGCTCTTTTGTAGGGATTGATTGTCCTGGATTACCTGGTAGCACATGGAACCGAGCGAGTTATTGATGACATAAGGGAGCATTCTTATCAGATATCGGTAATGCTATCAATCCTCTACTTCCTGCTTCAAGAGCCACACAGGCATCTCATCTTATGTTCCTCATCATGCTTGCTTGATGCTCTAAAAAATATAATCGGAATTGCAGGCACTAGCTGATTTCCAGTATATCGATTCTAGTGGGAGAGATCAAGGTAGCAATGTACGACGGAAATCCCAGAGCCTCGTTAGTTTAGTTAATGATAAGGAAAGGATACTGGAAGTTAGGCAGAAAGCACTTGCTACCAGGGACAAGTGAGTGTAACTTTGTACTATGTTTGCTTCAAATATCTGATCGGCACACACTGTGTCGTAGACATGTTTCTTGTGCTGATTAGTTTTCTGCGTTCCTTTATAGGTATCGGAGTGCATTTGCCACGAGTGGACCACACAGGAGTCCTGGTGGATATGACAATGACCGTGATCGCTACGAAGGAGGTAGATATGATAACAGGAATGGCTATGGGAGGGAACGAGATGGGTATAGAGATGATGACAGATACAGTGGCGCTGGAGATACCCCCAATAGGGATGGAGATCGTTATTCTAGGGATTCTAATGAACGCAACAGGGAAGATGAATACAGAGGAAGTAATAGCAACCCTGAGTATGCAGAAGGATCAGGCCGCAGGAGCTACGGGGATGAGGAGGCTTATTCATCCCGGTCCGTTTCATCGCTTGTTTCGATCTAACATTCTTAAGCGCTGATTATAGGAGGGTCAACAGATGATTTTCAAGATTGTTTTTGTGTATTACTAATATATTGCCATTTATGTTAAACATCCTCCTGTTTCTGTTACAGTGGTCGTGGCAGCAACGCTGATGCGCCTACTCAGGATGAGAGGTAAAAATGTAGTGTTGTTGAGTTCTTACCTTTTAGCTTGTCCTTCCGGAGCTAGCTGTCTTAAGTTCTACCTGCTTTAACAGGCCTATTGAGCGGAAGGCTTCTAACCAGCAGATTGCTTCACCACCAAACTACGAAGATGTCACAGGAGATACCCAGGACAATCATCATGATGAAAGGTGATGATTCTATCCTACAATTTATAATCTGTAGATAGAATAATGACATCGGGAATCTGAGCCATCCATCCATTTCAGAAATGGAGGGAGTGTGCCTGCTGTTGCACCAAAGGTGTCTTCTCCATCTGTTCCTAGAACAAGCTTTCCCCCAGCCCCAGGGCAGGTGAATGGTGTTCATGATAAGCCTGTCGAGGTTGTAGCTGCACAACCACCTGCTCCTGCTGCACAACCACCTGCGCCTGTTGAACCGAATGGTTTTGATGAGTTTGATCCACGTGGATCAGTACCAGGTATAGTTTGTACTCTTTTAGCAGTCATTGCTCATGACTAAACCAAAGTTATGGAAAATAGCAATGTTTTTTTGTTCTATTTCTTTATAAACTGTACAAGAAGAACAGTTGCATGGAAGAATTTTGACTAACTGGCATGTTGCTGTTATAAATTTCTTTTGATGATTACTAAATACTAATTTCTTTCTTATGTCTATCCTTTCAGATGCTTCACCTCCGGTGAATACCTCACCGATAATGAATAGCTTTGAGATGGATTTGTTTGGGTCAGATCCTATTGGCGCCCTGGCTTTGGTTTCTGTGCCTCAGCCGACTGACGTCCCAAGTGTCGAGCCATCAGCAAGTTCAGGTTTTGAAACGGATAGTTTTATGGGCATGCCACCTGCTTCTAATGGATTCAGTGAGGTATGAATCTGTAGAACTTACTGCCATTTGCATAAATTAGCGCTGATGATAATGGGGAGAAGATACAATTTACACCGGACTGCTTCTTAAATTCTAGTGTCACTAGTTTACTTAAAGTAATTTAAACTGCCTTACAATTCCTTGAAATTTGACATACTGGATAAGTTGAGCACTAGTAAGGTAAAAATATTACTTAGCATAGTTGTTAAAATGTATTTATCCTTTGTGCATCTGGAGTAATGTTGGCTAAATTTCGGTCAGTATAACTTTTCTGAATTAAACGTGAAGTGACTTCCTTTTGTGATGGAATGACTGTTGTGTTCTGTTTTAATATGGTCATTATAGCCCACGCAAGCAGAGATTCAGCCTTTTCTCTTGTATTTAAATATTGTAGGCAATTGATGCTTCAAATCCTTTTGGAGATCCTACTCCTTTCAAGGCAGTTCAAGAAGAGAATCATGCAGCTTCTCAGACAAATGCGACCCCTGCTGGTTCATTCCAGGCCACAGGACCTGGTGCAGATGTAAATCCTTTCCAGCCTGCTTCATCCACTAGCTTTGGTTTTGAAGATACTCTCGGCGGTCTCAGTTTTGCATCCAATGCTGCACCTGGGCAACAGGATATTTTCGGAAGCACCACCTCCTTACCTTCGGGGGTTTCACATGCAAATCCGTCCCAACAGGCACCCCCAGCTTATGTTCCCTCCCAGGCATCTCAGCCTATTACTCATGCTCCTCAAGCAGTGGCACCCAATACTCATGCTGCTCCCATGTTTGCTCAGCCACAAGCATATCCTGCAGCCATGAACCCATCATCATTTTCTCAGGCTGCTGCGCCATCATTTGCTCCTCCACAGCCACCTCAACATGCTGCACCATCATTTGCTCCTCCACAGCCACCTCAACATGCTGCACCATCATTTGCTCCTCCACAGCCACCTCAACATGCAGCTCCAAATCTACCATCAGGCCCATCAAACTTTTATATGCAACCGGCTTCACAGAATGGAGCACCACCATCCTATGTTCCTCCACAGTCTTCTCATCTCCCACCTCAACACGCATCTCAGCAAAGCTTCCTCCCACAAACTGCTGCACCAGCACCACAGGCACCATCAATATCTCGAGGGGCATCTCAGCCTTTTGGTGCCCCAAATTCAGTGCCATCTGGTGCCAGCACTCCTCTGCAGTCAAGTTTATCAGCTCCCCCAGAAACACTAATTTCAGCTTTGCAAGTTAGTCAGACCCAGCCAGTGAAGAAATTTGAGCCCAAATCTACAGTTTGGTCTGATACATTGACCCGGGGTCTCGTTGATTTCAACATTTCTGGTGGTAAGTGGCTTTTGTCTATGCGCCTGCAATGTCCTCATTCTGTTTTTGTGTGTTTTGACCTAATTGTATGTTGTTTTTTTACAGCAAAAACCAATCCACACGCAGATATTGGAGTGGACTTCGATTCAATCAACCGCAAGGATAAAAGACAAGACAAGAAGATCTCTCAAGCACCTGTAGTATCTACGATCACCATGGGCAAGGCCATGGGCTCTGGCTCTGGCATTGGCCGAGCTGGTGCGAGTGCCGTTGCACCTCCTTCCAACCCAATGGGTGCGGGGCGGGGTGTCGGTATTGGTGGTGCTGGTTATGGTGGCGGAATGGGAATGAACCGGCCAATGGGGATGGGAATGGGAATGGGAATGAACCAACAACCCATGGGAGTGGGGATGGGGATGAACCAGCAACCGATGGGGATGAACCAACAACCCATGGGAATGGGCATGGGGATGAACCAACAACAGATGGGAATGGGAATGGGGATGAACCAACAACAGATGGGAATGGGGATGGGGATGGGCATGAACCCGGGGATGATGCGGCCTCCTCAGATGGGGATGGCTCCCGGCGGCATGCCTGGCGCCGGGTACAACCAGATGGGTGCTGGATATGGCGGCCAGCAGCCATACGGCGGGTACAGGTGAGATTACACAGCGGTGGATCGAACAGCGAGGGTTTGAGAAAACAGTTTAGCAGGCTTTCGGATTTTGCTCACCTGGGTTTCCCTTATGTATGATTTCTTTTGTTGGGGGGGTATAATTTTTATCACTATTCTTTTTCCTATCCATCCCATGTTGGATATACTGTATCTACTGAAATGTATCGACATGGCACTGCCACAACTGCCGCGTTGTGTTTGGATGCAAAGCCACATGATATTACAAGCTTGGTTGGTTGTAGTTGTATAATTCTCTATAGGCTACTCTTGTCACCAAACATATGTTATTTGTTTCAGCGTTCTTGCTGGATAGGCAATAAAAGGATGTACTACCATTTTGTCGAATTTTTGTTTTTGTTCGCGCCATTTGAGCAACATTTGTTATCATAGATAGATTGGTTCTTGATCAAACAAGACTAGAAACTTGCGGAAAGAAGAGTGGTAAAAATCTAGAGTTTTGAGAGGCCGGATGTGCAGCAGTTCCTGAAGGCATCCATGTCGCGGCGGAAGAGGGAAACGTAGGCGTCCACGCTGCCGCTGCCGGCGGAAGACGCCACGAGGAAGGCCACGCCCTCCACCGGCACGTAGCTGGGCATGAAGAGGAAGGGCCGGCCACCCCCCAGGTCCAGGTCATAGAACGGCAGCCGCACCCAGCTGTTCACCTCGACGTTCGGGCTCAGCACCATGTCCGCCGCGTCGGCCGTCGGCACCAGCCGCTCCTCCTCCACGGCCCCGGAGCAGGCGAAGTCGATGAAGGATCTGTAGTAGGTGTCGTCGACCCGCGCAACCGCCCGGCCGATGAGCTCCGCCGCGTGGCGCAGCGGCATGTCCACGAGCTCTCGCGCGGTGGCCGTCGGCCGCGCCCAGAGCACCACGTTGCCGGTGTACCCGTCCGGCACCGGCGGCCTCATCCGCCTTCGCCCGTCCACTCCGATGAGCAGGGCGGTGGCGTCGCCCCCGTCGAACCCGCGCGCCCGCGTCACGCACCGCCACAGATGCGCCAGCACGCACTGCACCGTGCTCGTGCTGTGCCGCGCCCCGGCCGACGACGCCTGCGCCTTCAGCTTCGCGATGCGCTCCGCGCTGAAGTGCACCCTCTCTACCACCACCTCCTCCTCCTCGCCGCCGCCACCGCCGGCGTCGTCGTCCTTGCGGGCGTCGTATGGCTTGAACTCGGCGCGGCGGTGCTCGTGCTCGATCTTAGGCGGGCTGCGCGGCGGGAAGAACGACGTCCGGTCGTGCACCGGGGCGGGGTCGACGGGGGCGCCGCGCGTGGCCTGGCCCCACGCGAGGATGAAGTTGCAGAACCCGCGGCCGTCGGCGACGGTGTGGTGCACGGTCAGGCCGACGACGAGCGACCCGCACGCGAACCGCGTGGCCTGGACCAGCATCAGCTCGTCGCCGCCGCTCGGGTGCAGGCTCAGCGCCGCGCGAGTGGGCCGCAGCGGCATGACGCTGCCGAGCGCCACGCCGGCCGTCGCCTCGACGAACCGCGCGCCGGCGTCGTTGAGGAGGATGGCGCGGCGGCTGCCGTCGGCGTCCCGGGCGAGACGCCCGGCGAACTCGCGGTACTCGACGAGGGCCCTGGCGAGCCCGGCCTCGAGGACGCCGTTGGGCGGGGCCGGCGGGTGGAAGGCGTAGATGACGGAGACCTGCGTGTCCAAGTTGGCCTTGTCGAACACTGAGAGCGGGACGACGTTCGTCGTGAACGGAGGAGCCACCGGGCGGTGGCCGCCATAGTCAGGCTTGATGGACTTGGATGACTGCACCGTGATCTTCATACGGCAAGCTAAGAAAAATGTTGCACGCATGTACGCGAGCAAGATGGGGATGAACAAAACTAGCGCGAACGTGACATCTCTCTATATATCCCAGCAATTTGCACGAACACACGCAAATATAACGAGGCAACTGATCTCATCGAGTTTCGAACTTTTTTGTCCAAACAAATAAAATAATGAAAATAGGTATTCAGAACCTTTTTTGGTCGAACAAAAAATTGAAAGTGTCTAGAAAAAATGGATTTTTTTCTCTAAAATGAACACTACCACACTGACCATTCTCCGAAAGTTGCGAACTCTTTGTCCAAACAAATAAAACAATAAAAATACGTATTCAAAACCTTTTTTTGTCAAATTTTGAAGAAAAAATTAAAGTGTCCAAAAAAATTGATTTTTTTTTCTTCTAAAACGAACACTACCATGCTGATCATTCAGAGAAAGTTTCAAGTTTTTTTTGCCAAACATATATTAAAAAAAATACAAAGACAATAGACGTTCAACCCCTGTTTTGGTCAACTTGCCAGCTGATATGGACACTGACTGGAAGGGTCAACTGATCAAGACCAGTAAAACTGACCAGAAACCGGTTTGAGGGGAGACAGGGTTGAAAGTTGCTCGGTTTTGAAAGTTGACGGTTGTAATTTAGAATGTAATAAAGTTTAGAGTTGTTTCTTAGACATTTGTGTCAACTCAGGATTGAAATATGGACATCTCCCAACTTTCAAAACCGGGCATATTTGTAAACTTACTTTCTAAAGGCATATATTTAGTTACTGCTTTTGGTAATCATAACAATATAAGATTACTATTATCAACTTCCTTAATATGTCCATAATACTCATGACTAAAAATTATTCCAATCTAATTTCACCTCATATACCCTAATACCCCCTCCGTTCCTAAATATAAATCCTTTTAGAGATTTCACTATGATTATATACAGATGTATATAGATATATTTTAGAGTGTAGATTCACTCATTTTGCTCCGTATGTGGTCCCTTATTGGAATCTCTAAAAAGACTTCTATTTAGGAACGAAGGGGGTAGAATCCAATAACTGTACTACACACCATATTTTCAACAAGAGAGTAATATATTAATATTAATATCAAGAGAATAAAAATTGAGAGAAGTCCATATTTCAGGCGTTCCCCAATCCAAATTTGTGTCCTTTTTGAATAGTCTCAACTTCTTCAAGGTCTCCACTAGGCCTTGATATTGCATCCTTTGTTTTTCCTATGATATCAGGCGCTCATAAGCCTACGGAATTGAAAAGGACATGCTACTCAATCATGTGTTTTTCCCGTCCCTGTGTTTTGAGTCATGTGAATCAATGTCTAAAAGTTTTGATTTTTTTTTTGAAATTTCTAACCTAACTCTCTCAATGTTTTCAACCATATATTGTGGTTATGGTAGTCGGCTTTTCTTCAGTGTGTCCGTGAGTTTGCCTTGGCCGCCTGTTGCTATGAAGTCGAAGCTGCGGTGCGGGGGCCCGATGGCGTACGATGACTGGCGATAGGTGGCCCGTTCGGCAATCTCCCGTGATGCCAGCCTCGTCTAGTTTCTCTGTAGTTCTTAGCCGGAGTCGGAGCTGCGTTGCCCTTTTGTGGGTGGAGGGCGATCCACCATGTAAGCGTAGTGTTGTTTTGCATCTAGTAGAGTTGTCGTTTTTCTCCTATTTCTTTGATCTTTGGATCCTCCCCATATTGTTGTTCCACTGCTTTCTACTAATTGAACCTAGTAATTTGCTGGATCTTTCAAAATAAAAAACAATATAACAAACTTCTTTTTTGAGGGAACAATATAACAAACTTTGCATGCAAAGGAATGTCATGGCTCACCTGCATAGTTGCATCCTACGAAAACAATTCAATGGATGTGACCAAACTCAGACATGATAATTTTTTTGTAAGATTAACGCAAGCTGGGAGTATCAAAGATATTTTTTTAAACAATGCTGCGCCAATGATAAGAATCTTGCTAATATCCATCCTTTGTCAGCATGAATGTAGTCTAAAAGGTGACTTCAAAATAACATAAGCTATTGCATACAGGCGATAGAGTTTCCTCTGCCTCCCGTCACCGTCACCGCCCCCGCCTATCTACCTTGTCTCCAGACTCTAGTGGCATTAGGCCCATGGAGGCACGGTATATCCCAGCCCCTGCTGATAAGGGGGGCTTCATTTTTAGGTGTTTTTTTTTGAGTTTGACTAGGGTTTGTGTCCTAGAAAGTAAGGCGGTGGCGACACCCTGAAGATGGAGTAAGGTTCTCCCCGCCCAGCCCCATTCTGATGGCGTGTCTAGCGTCATTGGAGGGTGTGTGGAGGCGTGTCTCCAGCGGATCTTGCGGAATTTGTTCTGTGTTTATCTTTGATTGATCCGGTTGGTTCTGGTTTTCGTTCGTCTATATTCATGTATTTACATGTTGAATGTTTTCGATTTACGCTTCTCATCATCGAGAACGGTTGCTGTTCTGCAGCACTGGTCGTATGGGGTCTTAGCACGATGACTTTCTGATTGTCAACAACAAGGTTTGCCCGGCTCTAGTGAAGGAGGGGCAGTGACGGCAGTGCGCCTTCGGCTCGCTACAGCGCTTATAGTCGTCGCTAGGTGGTCTATGAACCCGAATATAATTTCTTTTACCTCTGGTGTTCTTTATACCATCTTGATGTTTCATGACTTGATTAAAAGTTTTCGTGCGTAAAAAGGAAAGTGATCTAAGAGCATCTCCAACGGCCGTAACAAAAATTTCGCGCCCAATAAAAGTTTTAGCGCGTCACTACCAGATGCCCAAAAACACGTGCCCCAAAAGTAGACAGTGCAAATTGTGAAGCGCGCGCAATCCGGAGTCCAAAATATGCTGCGCGATAGCGTTTTTCAGCGCGCGTCCTAAATCTTTTAGCGCTACAGCATCTGCTGGAACTATTCGGCGCCAAAAAAACAAAATTTTAGTGTGCAAAGCTCTTTTTGGACGCCTGTTATAGATGCTCTAAAGGCTTACAACCTCGCTAGGTGGTCTACCGACACAATGAGAGCGTTTTGGCAACTTGTAACAATAATGAGGGTGAGAGTATCCAAGGCAATTTTTCAGAACAACGCTGCACTGATTAAAAGATAAGGCTTACTACGGATAAAGGGTTTGGCAACTTGACAACTTGACAACGAAGAGGGTGAGAGTGTTTTCCTATTTTTCTTAGGGCAAGCACAAAGCTTTATTACGAAACATTCTGGGCTTCATCGGCCAATACAACATTAGCTACAATAGCTGAAACATCATCATCTAAGACAAGATCCTCTCCATCAGGGAGTGATGAACCTAGTTGCGCTAGGTAGTGGCGCAGGCATGTTTGCATCACGCTTACAATGAAGAAAGTCACACATAGTGAACCAAAGTTTGGCCTCCCCAATATCCTGTGCTTCCTTGGAGAAATCAGCAGCAAATGGACCAGACACATTGAAGGCGCGCCCTGCCCTGACAGCCACAATCTGGCCATCAGAATCTTGCTCCTGAGCTCACATGTACCGTACCAGCCAACCAAGCGGCCTGTCAAAATTACCAACAAAAAATTGCAATCAATTCAAATAATTAATGTAGCAAAAAGACTAACAAGATTTGACATTCATGATGGTCCGTCAAAATTCGCTGCTCTAATTTGAAGCTTTTTGGAGCTCCGATCTTGCATACAAAAGCTATTATTTCCTCACGAAATTTCACACGCAGCTATTTTTTTTTAGAAAAGGAGAATGACCCTCGGTCTCTGCATCTAGGCGATGCATACGGCCACATTTTACACGCAGCTATAGGACACCCAAACATGTTGTTGCTAAGCATTTTTTTTCTATTGTTTTCGAACTTACCGTTCATCCATCCAGATGCACGTGAGCTCGGTGACACAAAGGATACGTGTCGTCTAACCACGCAGGGAGGGAGGCGGCACGTGCCAGACCCGGGAGGGAAACGTCGACCGCTAGCTCGAGCACCACCGTTTTTGGTTTTGGTTCAAATGGCCACCAATCTCTCACGTCACTGCATGTCTGCATCTGCATGATCTCCAGCTCCACGCCCGTCCAGGCGGTGCCGCTGTAGCCGTGCGTCCGGGGACACGCATTCATGGCCATATGCATCTTTCTGATATAGAGGTCGGGGAATTCCTCTTTTTCGAAAAAAAAAATCTTGCCCGCGCGTCCAACTGCGGCCGTCGTCCGCTGAATGCTACGCGCATGATCGTCCAACAGACAAAGCCGAGCTTCAAGCCCGCTGCGCTGCGCCCAGGAGAAGAGAAACTGCCAAAGCGGGAGCTCAGCACTAGCAGCAGTAACAACCAACCAAAACCAAGCAGCCAACCATGTCATACGGCCAACAATTCAAGATACGCGAGGTGCCCCCGATCGTGCAGGAGCTGGTGGCCGGCGGCGTGCAGGAGCCGCCGGGCCAGTACGTGGTCCCCGAGCAAGACCGTCCGGCCGCGGCGGCGGTCTCGGAGATACCCGAGCCCATCCCCGTCGTCGACCTCAGCCGGCTGTCCGCCAACAGCGCCGACGAGCTCGCCAAGCTGCAGTCCGCCTTGCAGAACTGGGACCTCTTCCTGGTAAATTTATTCTCAAACTTCTTTCGGTTTTCTTGTCGTCGTGTGATGTGATGAAGTGGTCATTTCGATCTTTCTCCAGGCCGTTGGACATGGAATGGAGCCTGGTTTTCTTGCCGAGGTGACGAAGGCTGTGAGGGAGTTCTTCAAGCTCCCGCTAGAAGAGAAACAGAAGTACTCGAACATTGTCGACGGTGAGAAGATGAGCTCGGATGGGTACGGCAACGACATGGTCGTCGTGGAACATCAGGTCCTTGACTGGAACGACCGGCTCAGCCTCCTGGTGGAACCCGAGTCGGAGAGAGCCTATGCACTGTGGCCAACGCAGCCACCTTCTTTCAGGTCCGTGCCCTCTAGGTTTTTGCCATGATCTGTTCAGTGGAGTTGGAAACTCCGACCTGTTGGCATTGAGATTCACCGAAAAACAGCGTAAGTAGTTTCATTTTTAGGTTTCCACTGGAATCAACATATACTACATATCTTCATTAATTCAGAAATACATATCCTTCCAAAAAACGTGCTGCTAGATCTTTTAATCTTTATTTAATACACTTATGCATACAGAATATCAAGATTCTAGTATAATGTCATAATAAATCTTAGACTTGTCATGAAACCTATACAACCAGTTATGCATGTAAACGGCAATAATCCGCTTATGACTTCACCCAAGCATACAAGGACAGATGTAATGAAAGAAGGAAAAAGTAGCTCCGCAACTCGCCCAATTACAACTCGTCTTACTATCTGATCTTTCTAGAAGTATTTTGGGCCTCTAAGCACTTTCTTGCTTGGCACTACTCCAATGAATGAACTTCGATTCGGACTGTGCCGGGACCCCATTGGCTGCATTTCAAGAAGTAATATGGCTGAGAAATTATCTTCTCTGTCTCGATGTGACTAAGCATGCCTATGAGACAATGGTCAAATATGTCCTTGCTTTATTATCAACTTTTGAGTTTTTCTTACAAGTTGAACAATAAAAAAGACGCCAGGTCATTACATATCAATATAGATTGATGAGTATATTTTCAAATTGCAATCCATGATAAAAACCCTAAACTGACGAGTAACCGATTCAATACATTTCTCTTATCATCCATAGTATATTGTGTTGCGCAGAGACATTCTATGCGAGTACACGGTCCGATGCAGACTGGTGGCAAACCTTATGCTGCAAAACCTAGCCAAGCTTCTCAATTTACAGGAGGAATACTTGACAACCATGCTCGGTGAGAAGTCCTTAACCCAAGCTATAATCAACTACTACCCTCGGTGCCCCAAGCCGGACCATGTCTTGGGCCTTAAGCCCCATACCGATGCTTCGATGATCACGGTCAACTTCATTGATGATGATGTTAGCGGGCTCCAGCTCCAGAAGAATGACATATGGTACAACGTGCCCATCGTCCCAAACGCATTGGTTGTGAACATAGGGGATGTAATGGAGGTAACTTTATTGTGTCTGTTGGTAGTTGGCTATATAGTTTGTAACTTTGTATGATCCCGTCTTGTACATTGTCAAGCTAAGATATATATGCATCTCTCTGTTTCATCCTAGTGCATGTATGCAGGTAGTGAGCAACGGGTTGTTCAAAAGCCTAGTGCATAGGGTCGTGACCAATGCGGAGAAAGAGCGCTTGTCGTTGGTGATGTTCTACACGTTGGACCCAGAGGCGGAGATTGAGCCGGTTCCAGAGCTGGTGGATGACAAGAGACCTAGACGGTACGGGAAGATGAAGAGCAAGGACTACCTAGCGAAATTCTTTGACACTTATGCAACAGGGAAACTAGCCATCGACTCCATGAAGATCTGAATTAGGATTCCAATGCGAATAAGTTTGGAGAGGGTATGCTCGTGTATGTGAGCGACTTCAATTATACTGTGTAAAAAAGAAAGTTCAGTGAGTACTATGGTCATGTTTCTTCCAATGACCAGTTTGTAACGAGTTAATAAATGGGCTTGGCCCATGAAGAATTTCTGAAATTTCTAATGTAAATCTCAAAAGGGCCATGTGTAAATGGTGAGTGGAGGCGTAATCTTTAGTCGCACCCCGAAAGTGGAGGAGGTGTGAGACCAACCTAAATAGTGGAGTCTTCCGCGTCTCCACTAAGTGATGGGTATGAGGATGGCAAGAGAACACCACACGCGTGCGCTTGCCTTGCCTGGCCTAGGCTAGGGCCAGGGTGCAGGGCGCGGGCGTGTGACATGCGTGTGAATGGTCCACCGAAATCCAGTCCATAGACTTGCAGGAGCGCGGATTACTTTTGCCATTTTATTTTTTTGATGTTTTGACAGCCAATTTTAGGATCACGGATTCCTTTTGCCATTTTATTTTTTGATGTCTTAACCGACAAGTTCATTGTTTTCTTGTTCGGTAAGTTTACGATTTGTAAACCAAGCCATTTTGAGATCATGATCGCGACCCGATATAGGGTCGGTTCTCCTATATATACGACTTACCATCCACGACCAAAGACACACCGGAAAAAACGAGGGTTTTGCCTCATCTTGCAACTTGCGCTGCCACTGTAATCTACTCCATGGTGAATGTCGGTGAGCATTGGCGAGCGGGTCTCCGGAACCTCTCGCCCTTGTGATTCTACACCGGAAGAGGGAGAATTAGGGTTTGGGAAAGCGCTTCACGCAATTACTCAAGTTTGCCATCACAGGTTGTCTTCCATCCAGGTTGTCTTCACGCGATTACTCGTATTTGTTCGCTGTTTTCCAAGTTCTTTTGGATTTCTTTCAACATCCACGTTCCTGAACAAGTAGAACAAGAGCGAGAAGAGAAAGAAACATAAAAGGTGCGAGATGAAGAAGAACATCACGAACACTTGGTGAGGATTAAGAAGCCAATGGGAAAGAACAAGGCGTCCGGGGAGAAGGGATGAGATAGGTGGGAGGATGGGGACCAGATGCATTGAATAGATGTAGTTGGCCATTGTTCATTGAGGTGGATAGGCTCTGGCTGCTACACATGACAGAACTTCTGACCAGTGGGAACAGAACCGTGTGGAATTAAAGACTGATATACGCCAAAGCAAATGAGAATACGAGATGATAAAGTTTGCAGTACAGTGTGGTTAATATAGTGGTTGAGGATCCCAAGACACATGAACAGATATGACTCGAGTGGGCAGCGTCGCTGACGGTGTCCTGGACTAGGGGGTACTCACCACGTCATCTCCCGATCTGTTGGGGTGGGCCGAGGACCCCCATGGCCGTATACTCATGGGCCAGTTCGGACAACTGCCGCATACATGGAAGATTTTACAAGACTTGGTGATCAATACAAGGACTCCTCCCCACCGGCGTATTCGGCTAGGACTCTTGTTATCCTAGGCCTCTGGTGCATTATATAAACCGAGGCCAGACTAGTCGATAGATATATACAGACAATCATACCATAGGCTAGCTTCTAGGGTTTAGCCTTTCCGATCTCGTGGTAGATCAACTCTTGTAATACTCATATCATCAAGAATAAATCAAGCAGGATGTAGGGTTTTACCTCCATCAAGAGGTCCCGAACCTGGGTAAAACTTCATGTCCCCTGCCTCCTATTAAGATCCGCCTTAGAAGCACAGTTCGGGACCCCCTACCCGAGATCCGCCGGTTTTGACACCGACATTGGTGCTTTCATTGAGAGTTCCGCTGTGTGATCGACAAAGGGATCGATGGCTCGTCTGCGGATTAACTGCGACGTCGACATCTTCATCACCGGCTCGCCTGGTCACCTTGGCTCGACCGAGGACTGTGCCCTACCTCCGATCATCATGTTCGGATGAGGGCCTGCATCAACATCAACTCTGATCTCTATCAAGATCATGGAGGAATCATCCAGGGAGCCCGGGGGCTCAACGTCAACATTGCCCTCGGGCGACCGTACTGTTTTTCTAGACAACGAACTTGTATCCGCCGCCACCGCCTCCTCGAGCGTCGGTTTGACGATTGCTCCAGTGGAATAGTGCAGAATTACTTCTACAACAGCCATGCAAAATTTCCTCGAGTTCCGATGGAGGAATCTCTGACAATCTATGATATACCGGAGCCCTGTCAAATCTGGACGGGAATCTGGACGAGTTTAGGGCGTGGTCTCCAGAGCCCAGCTCATAGATCCTTTGAAAGATCCAACCGTTCATCTACTGCGGAATTCTCATATCTACCACCCCTCCAAATTTCAGCTCGATCCGACGGTTCAAACTCCGGGAACCTTCCGATGAGTGGACCAATTTTAGGATTCATTTTCTGCGCGAATACGGATCTGACCCGAATTCATGTTTCTTTATGAACGTGATATTGGACAACCTTTTTAGAGGAATTCTCTTCTAGGGTATTGTGCGTCGTTTTTAAACACATGCCCGTAAAATTTTAAGCCTCCTCTGAGGTCATCTTCATCATCGTGCTGGTGTCAAACTAGTCCGGCAATATTGCTCCAAGGCTGCCGACCTGCGCTAGACACGTCGTCACTTTGTTGAGCCGAGCTCAACTTCTTCGGATCATCATCTCGGCAAGCCGAACAAGAGTCCGGGATCGTGAAGGATAAATCATCACCAACATCGCCGCCCCACGGATTACACGGAGCGGGCATACCGGCATCGTCGCACGGTCGCTTCATCAAGCCGGCATCGACCACGTCATGACCTGCATCGGCAGGGCCGCACTATTGCTTCTTCAAGCCGGTGTCCATCACGCCGACCTACTTCGACTCATCAGCTGACATCGAGGCTTCGACATCTCGGCTGGATCGGGGGTTTCGCCATCTCTTCATCAACCTACTCTGGACACTTCGGCGTCACTAGCCGACTAGCTCCGTCACGTTAGCTGGACCGAGGGCTTTGCCTCGGCGAGCCAACCTTTGACAGCATTGCCATGCCGTCGTTTTATCGCCCATCAGGCAATGGGTGTGCGGATCGAGTCCCAATTTTGGGAATCACCTTCCTTCGGAACGCTACAATAAATAAATCAGGTGCTATTAATCCCAGTATTTTTTGCTTGTTTGGGTTCATTTTTTCCAAGGAATTATTACTCTGGCTTGTACATCATATGTACACAGGTCTATCAAATGGTGGCCGCATTAACGACGGTCGCATGGTGGTTCGGTCAGTCTCCGTACATAGTCCGGCGAATGCCGCATCCGGAACTCGGACCGACCTGTGAATTCAGGCTTTGCCACGCCTTTATCGCATCACGCCGACGCCCTGCATCGACATTGACTTCGGCGCCAGGCCATATTTCTTTTATTATTCACTTTGCATAAATTATTTATTATGCAACATTTTTTCAATTATTATTACTATTATCTTCGATTTGCACTATTTTTTGTGCACAGGAAAATGATCCGGGGACTTCGGCATCATTCTGCCGGTCCGCATTGACCGTGCTATGTCACCACTTCGGCGTGTCGACCTCTCCGCTCCGCCACCTCGGGACAGGCTTGAGGGATGGAACCTTGTCCCGCATCAAGCTCGGACCACGTTATCAATGTCGAACACATTAACCAGCTAAGTCGCTTTCATGCTCAAAGTTTTAATTTTTAACTTGTGTTCGGCTCGACCTAGCATTATACTTTTTTGGAAAAAAGTTGCTTGTAAAAATTTCCTTGTCCAAACTTTGTTTGTGACACACATATTCAAATACTCCGTTTATTTGGGGGCTTCCTTTATGAAGTTTTTCCTCTTGCATATGATTATACTTGTACGGCTTCGTTCCTTATTCGTGTATTACGCCACAATATGCACCATATTGACTTAAGCGATTTGCAAGCTGGGTTGCCTGGCTCCTGTGCTTACCCCTACGTTCCCGATTGTTCGGCTAGGGAGTAAAGGGAGCACCTCTGCGATTGTCACGACCGGTTCCTTCGAGCTCTGACCTCAGACTGGGTGAAGCCGAAAGCTAGCGCTCCTATTGTTTTCAATCATGGTCGGCACACAACGGAACCCATGAGTACAAAAAATCTATTGCACAAGTCTCATAGTAATAATGAGCACCGAAGAAAGGTATCGGTGGGGGTACTATTTTCTTCAAAGATGCTTCTTACAGTTCGTCTGTAATATAGCATAAGTTCCCTGAGCACGCTTTGTCTGTTACAGCCTTATGGCCCGGTTGCCTGGTTATCAGAAACACTGTCGATATTCTCGATAGGTGGAGTACATAACACTTTTCGGTCATTGACCGAAGAAGGAGAAGTCGACGGTCGGTTAAGACGCGTTTAAAGTTTGGTTGAACAAAGATATGATATAAGTACTTCGGTACATACAATCATTATACATAAAACCTTTTACCCAAGTCACTTGGGGGCTCTTAAAATTTATATGAGCTATTTTATAGTAAATGTGTTTTCTTCTTGGTCGTTGCAAAGTCTTTTTCTATCGCTCCTTTTTCGACGTGAGTGTGTGGTCAATAGCCAGATAACCCATTTTCTCTCTAGTGACCGCTCGAGTTTAGTTCGCTAAACCGGTCTAACGAGAAGCACTCCGCCTTCGGGATAGGAGGCTGCAGCCGTAGGCTGACCCGCTTGAAGTCTTGAGATCGCATGTGTAATGTTAAAGCATGACAGAAGCACTCTTTTTTTCTAAGACCAATTTTTGGATTGGCACCGAACACTTGATCTTGTTCGGACGTCAAGTTTTTTACTGACGTTTTTTGGTTTTCCAAGCTTATGGCAGTTTAAAACTATTTGTGTGTTTTCAGCACAAGTCTCGCAGTGCAGTGCCGGACACCTTTATAGATTCGGCAAAAACATTCTCGGATCTCACTATATATGCATTGGTTTCGAATTGTGTCTTCGGTCAATAGTTGGGTTGCCCGGCTCCTGCGCTTGCCTCCTATGTTCCGCTTTGTTCGGCTAGGTGTGCAAAGGGAGAACCACTGCGATTGTGCTTCCAGCTCACATGGTTAAGCACCTCAGTGGAGAAAGCCGAAAAGTGACTGTCACAATAAGCGTAAACTGGTCAGAAATCCGATGACAGTGTTAAATGACGGGCCATTCATAACAATGGCCGAAGTGTTTACGGCTTGACCTCGACTGTCGCCGAACACTACCGGGGGCTATTAACTGGTCTCCCAAACTAAATCCTCGATATTTTGCTCTTACATTAGAGCTGAGGTTTCATGATCATGCTTAGCATGACAACCCAAAGAAAGGAACCGATAGATGGATTATTTTCTTTGAAAGACATTTTTTATGTTAAACAATAATATAACATATCTCTTTGCGTACCTTTGTTTATAAAACCGTATGGCCAGATTGCCTTGTTTGTCGTAAATCTTTGCCCTCATAAAGGCTTTATAAAGTAGGACAAACACTCATCGGCTACGGGCCGAGGAGGTGGAAGCCGATGGTCGGTCAACAAAGTTTTGTACAATGCGGATCCGAGCATTAATGACGTAAAGTACTTGGATACATAGAGTCATTACACATAATTTGTGATTTTACTATGGATATTGATCCTTAATTCGGCCACCCGTGCCCGCATTAAGGCTCGGGGGCTACTGGGCTTCGGGCTTATTATTTACAAATATTAAAGGGGCACATCGATCCCCCGATCTGGTGTTGCCACCCGACCAGTGTCTCGGGGGCTACTGCATTGCCTATCCAATGCAGAAAATTTTAAGTGCAATACAGTTTCCGAGGAGATTTTGATCCTCAGGTTGGTCGGCCGCACCCAACCTGAGTCTCGAGGACTGAGCACGCCGCTTTTTGTGTCCCGAAGTATCCTGCCGAGCTAGGACTTGATCCTCAGGCCGATTTTACAAATCAACCTGAGTCTCAGCGGCTACTGGGATCAGCGGTCTTACGTCATCCTTCAAGTGCATCTCGGGTTTTAAACCGATATACACCTTGTGGGCTACTGGCTATATATCTCGGCAGAGAATAAATTGCACCAATAAAAAATATTGACAAAAAATCGGCCCACAGTCGGGGTGGTGCACCACCTCGGAAGCAGTCCGGCATAAAGCTCGGGCCCTAGTGGCTGGCTCCATAGAGGGCATTTCCAGCATTAAGCTCGGCTAAACTCTTTCAACTTTTTTGGACCAAGATGATCTATGACATCTTGGATATAGTCCGGCGTTGGAGCTTGGACACAGTCCGACGTTGGAGCTCGGATACATTTCGGCGTTGGAGCTCGGAAGCAGTCCGACATTAGTGCTCGGCTGCAAAAGATACCTCGAATGCTATCCAGCGTTAGAGCTCGGACGCAAGAGGACACTGCCTCCCGGGAACAACTTCAAACCCGAGGTGTGGCATAAAAATAACAAGGCATTGATAAAGGCCGGAAACTTAAAGGGGCTCCTCGGATACCCGACGTATAAACTTGTCGAATGCATTTCGGTGATCCTCAAGATCGAAGATGAGAAGATTTGTTGAACCAGTTTTCAAGACAGACAACCGAAGATGAAGAATAGTTCGGAAGAATCGAGGAGCGTCTCTAACTTGAAGACCGGTTCAGGGGGCTACTGACGGTGTCCTGGACTAGGGGGTACTCACCACGTCATCTCCCGATCTGTTGGATTGGGCCGAGGACCCCCATGGCCGTATACTGATGGGCCAGTTCGGACAACTGCCGCATACATGGAAGATTCTACAAGACTTGGTGATCAAGACAAGGACTCCTCCCCACCGGCGTATTCGGCTAGGACTCTTGTTATCCTAGGCCTCTGGTGCATTACATAAACCGAGGCCAGGCTAGTCGATAGATATATACAGACAATCATAGCATATGCTAGCTTCTAGGGTTTAGCCTTTCCGATCTCGTGGTAGATCAACTCTTGTAATACTCATATCATCAAGAATAAATCAAGCAGGACGTAGGGTTTTACCTCCATCAAGAGGGCCCGAACCTGAGTAAAACTTCGTGTCCCCTACCTCCTGTTACCATCCGCTTTAGACGCACAGTTCGGGACCCCCTACCCGAGATTCACCGGTTTTGACACCGACAATCGCCGTGTGCTCCTATGCAATTTCGGCAACTAGCTATACTATTAACCATACTCTCATATAGTCTTGCCGTCATGCTCGCCGGTCCCTGGCAATAGGACCCCGCCCACGCTACCCATGCGGCTGGTTCTTCGCAAGTCAAATGGGAATTGAGAAAATAACTCTCTATTGAAAGTTCAACAAAAAACAGTCCCACTTTAACTTCTTTTTCAAAAGAAAACCCCCACAGAAATAAGAATTGTTCTTGTGGTGACGCTATGCAACCTTATCCACTTTTATCCACTTTAACTAAATATGATCATTTTCCTCGGCATCAACCACTTTAGTTGAACTTGGCAACATGAGTCCCACGCATAATTGCGTTATGAAAATTTTACCATTTTGACTGGGGAAATGACAATCGTGCTCAACGGCATCGTCTCCAGCATTGCAATTTGTGAGCTTGAAGCCATATTATTTGACATTTAACCTCTTCTATTTAGCAAGTGCGGTGAGCGTGGGCTATGGCCTGCCAAGTGTTTCATGTGTTCGACACTTCGACTGCACAAATGCATGCATGCATGCGGGCGGATGAACAGGGTGCTGGTGACATGCAAAGTCGTGGGTTCCCATTGGGATGGCCTCCAATTCAAGCCGTTCACCTACAACGGTGGAAGAGCCGCGATTCACGGCCCAGTTTACAAGCTTCTAATTGGTGAGATGATCCACACGTACCAAAGAATATGCCGTTGGTGTTGAGCTTAGAGCATCTAGTGCCAGACTTTGCAAATCCGACCGCTCAAACATTCACGGATACTGACCGGAGACGCCTCAAATTAATTCCTTTGTATCCGCCTCTCACATATTTCATCCTCTAAATTCATACAAAACATGTAAAATGAATCCTACATACTACATCTACGTACTACCCTAACTACTCTTCGTCGTCGGAGATGTCCACAACGAGGGCACCGACTGAACGGGCTGGTAGGAGGGCTCTGGCTCATCCTCCTCCTGCTCGACCTCATCCATGTAGGCGAACATCTCCGCCTCCTCCGCGTCCTTTTGCGCCTCCATCTCCTGCCCGCGATGGCGTCTTGCCTCCGTAGCCGACTCCGACCGGAGGGAATCGAGGATGGCTCCTGCTCCGCCTGCAGACCCCCCTCGCCAGTGTTCCCCACATTTTCCTCCTTCGGCTCATCCCGCTCCTTCTCAAAGTCCTCCTCCTCCACCTCCTTCTCCGGTTCCACTTCATCCGGAGGTAGCCCCGCGGCGATCCAGGCTTCGCGCCTGGCCTGGATCTACTCAAGGAGCTTGAGCCGACACTCCAGCGTCAGAAAGGGCTCGCTCCTCACCCGGCGACGTGGGGGCATGGCTACTAATCGGACGGGTGGAGCGGAAAGTGGCGGCGGCGGACATGAGGAGAAAAATGTGAATGGATGATAGGGTTTCAGTGCCACCGTTCGACCTAAATAGCTGGGCAATGCACTACGCGGCTCGCTGGAGCTGCGCCACGCCTCGCCACCGGTCCGACGGAGGAGACGAGCTTCAGACCGGCGGGTTTGAGGGCGTTTCCGCGTGGGACCCCGCCGTCAGATCGATGTGGCAGGCGTGCCCATATTCGCCCCATATTTGGGCTCAATATGAGGGTGCTGGTCAGCCCAGGAGTTTGAGGCCCGTTTAAGGCGTCCGTCTGGGTCGAGAAAACATGACCTGTCAGTGAACGGGAGGCCCGCCCTGGCGCTATGAGGCGGGTTTAAGATGTCCGGCCGTAGATGCTCTTGCACGTTGGAACCGACGGAGATGAACCACGGATCTTCATTCCCCCGCTAAAATTCGAGGGTTTTTCTTACACAGCATGCGTGGGGTTGGTGTGGATAAGTTCGACACCAAAATGGCCGGCGCTCAGGAAAATTGTCAGATTTAGTTGACACTTCAAACTACGATTATTCTTTGCTGAACTGTCAAAAATAAGGGCCACGCGACCCACGCGGCTGCCCCTTCCCACCCGCAGTAACCGCACAACATGTCTCCAGCAATCAAGACATGTTTTCCCTTTT